>NC_082383.1:354774-367274 GCF_031168955.1 Gadus macrocephalus
TTGTACAGCTTGAAAAAGCATTTGTATTCAGAGGGAGAGAAGAGGGGCAGAGAGAGGGAGAGAGGGAGAGAGGGAGAGAGGGAGAGAGGGAGAGAGAGAGAGAGAGGGAGAGAGGGAGAGAGAGAGAGAGAGAGAGAGAGAGAGAGAGAGAGAGAGGGAGAGAGAGAGAGAGGGAGAGAGAGAGAGAGAGAGGGAGAGAGGGAGAGAGAGAGAGAGAGAGAGAGAGAGAGAGAGAGAGAGAGAGAGAGAGAGAGAGAGAGAGAGAGAGAGAGAGAGAGAGAGGGAGAGAGGGAGAGAGGGAGAGAGAGAGAGAGAGAAAGAAAAACGACCAAAAAACATAACATACAAAAGCATAAAGTGTAACACTGTTGTCTTTGTCAAATAAAATATAAGGGGTAACACTGTCGTTTTTTATTGGTCGTCATGATAAAAACATAAGGGAAATAAGAGAAATACACACATACATTTTAATGTCATGTATATCCTCTTTATTGATGATTGATTATAGTGTATTGTCATCGCCTCAGTGGTGCAGTGGAGTGCACTCTGGCTCAATGCCCCCAACCTCCACAGGAATGCCAGAAAAACTCTGCCGGAGGTGTGAGTTGAAGATACCTAGGAGGGGGGCCTCCTCCAGACGTTCCCAATTCACCCGCACTACTCGTTTGGGCTTACCAGGTCTATCCGGAAATTTCCCCCATTCCCTGATCCAACTCACAGCCAGATGGTGGTCGGTTGACAGTTCCGCCCCTCTCTTTACCCGAGTGTCCAAAACATGCGGCCTCAGATCAGATGACACGATCACAAAATCTATCATCGATCTTCGGCCTAGGGTACTCTGGTACCAGGTACACTTATGAGCACCCTTATGTTCGAACATGGTGTTCGTTATGGATAATCCATGACTAGCACAGAAGTCCAATAACAAATGACCGCTCGGGTTTAGATCAGGGAGGCCGTTCCTCCCCACCACGCCTCTCCAGGTGTCTCCATCGTTGCCCTCGGGGGCGTTGAAGTCACCCAGCAGAACTACGGAGTCCCCTACAGGACTCCATTCAGGGTCTCCAAGAAGGCCGAGTACTCTGAGCTGCTGTTTGGTGCATACGCACAAACAACAGTCAGAGTTTTCCCCCCTACAACCCTTAGGCGCAGGGAGGCGACCCTCTCGTCTACCGGGGTAAACTCCAACACCGCGGCGCTCAGCCGGGGATTTATGAGTATCCCCACAGCCGCCCGGCGCCTCACGCCCTCGGCAACTCCGGAGAAGAATAGAGTCCAACCCTTATCCAGGAGTACGGTACCAGAGCTGAGACTGTGCGTGGAGGTAAGCCCCACCAGATATAACTGATAGCGCTCCACCTCCCTCACAAGCTCCGGTTCCTTTCCCCACAGCGAGGTGACGTTCCACGTCCCCAGAGACAGCTTCTGCCGCCCGGGTCTGGTCCGTCGAGACCCCTGACCTTCGCTGCCACCCATGTGGCTGCGCACCTGACCCCAACGGGTCTTCCCACAGGTGGTGGGCCCATGGGATGAAGAGAGGGGGGGTGCCACGTAGTTTGTTCGGGCTGTGGGTTTGCCACCGGGCTCCGTGGCAAACCCGGCCACCAGGCGCTCGCCATCGAGCCCTCCGTCTGGGCCTGACTCCAGACGGGGGCCCCGGGCTTCCTCCGGGCCGGGTCACATCTCCTCTTTTTCCGTTATTCATTGGAGTTTTATGAACCATTCTTAGTCTGGCCCCTCACCTGAGACCACTCTGCCATGAGAGACCCTACCAGGAGCACAAGGCTCCAGACAACAAATCCCTCAGGTTCACAGGGACACGCAAACCTCTCCACCACGGTAAGGTGACGCTGTTGACTTTGTCAAATAAAATATAAGGGGTCACCCTGTTGTTTTTTATTGCTCGTCATGAAATGTTGGTCGTCATGAAAAAAAACATAAGGGGTAACACTGTTGTTTTTTATTGGTCGTCATGAAAAAAAACATAAAGGGTAACACTGTTGTCTTTGTCAAATAAAACATAAGGAGTAACACAGTCGTTTTTTATTGTTTGTCATGAAAAGAAACATAAGGGGTAACACTGTTTTTTTTCGTTGGTCGTCATGAAAAAAAACACAAGGGGTAACACTGTCGTATTTTATTGGTCGTCATGAAAAAAAACATAAAGGGTGACACTGTTGTCTTTGTCAAATAAAATATAAGGGGTCACGCTGTTGTTTTTTATTGGTGGTCATGAAAAAAAACCTAAGGGGTAACACTGTTGTTTTTTATTGCTCGTCATGAAAAAAAACATAAGGGGTAACACTGTTGTTTTTTATTGGTGGTCATGAAAAAAAACCTAAGGGGTAACACTGTTGTTTTTTATTGCTCGTCATGAAAAAAAACATAAGGGGTAACACTGTCGTTTTTTATTGGTCGTCATGAAATAAAATATAAGGGGTAACACTGTCGATTTTTATTGGTCGTCATGAAAAAAAACATAAGGGGTAATACTGTTGTTTTTTTATTGGTCGTCATGAATAAAAACATAAGGGGTAACACTGTTGCTTTTTTATTGGTCGTCATGAAGAAAAACATAAGGGGTAACACTGTCGTTTTTTATTGGTCGTCATAAAAAAAACATATTAAAAAAATAAATAAATGTGTCCTTATCAAATAAATTATAAGGGGTAACACTGTTGTTTTTCATCAGTCGTCATGAAAAAAAACACAAGGGGTAACACTGTCGTATTTTATTGGACGTCATGAAAAAAAACATAAGGAGTAACACTGTTGTTTTTTATTGGTGGTCATGAAAAAAAACCTAAGGGGTAACACTGTTGTTTTTGATTGCTCCTCAGAAAAAAAACATAAGGGGTAACACTGTTGTTTTTTATGGGTCGTCTTGAAAAAAACTTAAGGGGCAACACTGTCGTTTTTTATTGGTCGTCATGAAAAAAACCATAAAGGGTAACACTGTTGTCTTTGTCAAATAAAATATAAGGGGTCACGCTGTTGTTTTTTATTGGTGGTCATGAAAAAAAACCTAAGGGGTAACACTGTCGTTTTTTATTGGTCGTCATGAAATAATATATAAGGGGTAACACTGTCGTTTTTTATTGGTCGTCATGAAATAATATATAAGGGGTAACACTGTAGTTTTTTATTGGTCGTCATGAAAGAAAACATAAGGGGTAACACTGTTGTTTTTTATTGGTCGTCATGAAAAATAACATAAGGGGCAACGCTGTTGTTTTTTATTGGTTTTCATGAAAAATAACATAAGGGGTAACACTGTCGTTTTTTATTGGTCGTCATGAAATAAAACATACGGGGTAACACTGTCGTTTTTTATTGGTCGTCATGAAAAAAAACCTAAGGGGTAACACTGTTGTTTTTGATTGCTCCTCAGAAAAAAAACATAAGGGGTAACACTGTTGTTTTTTATTGGTCGTCATGAAGAAAAACATAAGGGGTAACACTGTCGTATTTTATTGGTCGTCATAAAAAAAAACATATTAAAAAAATAAATAAATGTGTCCTTATCAAATAAATTATAAGGGGTAACACTGTTGTTTTTCATCAGTCGTCATGAAAAAAAACACAAGGGGTAACACTGTCGTATTTTATTGGACGTCATGAAAAAAAACATAAGGGGTAACACTGTTGTTTTTTGTTGGTCGTCATGAAAAAAAACATAAAGGGTAACACTGTTGTCTTTGTCAAACAAAATATATGGGGTCACGCTGTTGTTTTTTATTGGTGGTCATGAAAAAAAACCTAAGGGGTAACACTGTTGTTTTTGATTGCTCCTCAGAAAAAAAACATAAGGGGTAACACTGTTGTTTTTTATTGGTCGTCTTGAAAAAAACTTAAGGGGCAACACTGTCGTTTTTTATTGGTCGTAATGAAAAAAACCATAAAGGGTAACACTGTTGTCTTTGTCAAATAAAATATAAGGGGTCACGCTGTTGTTTTTTATTGGTGGTCATGAAAAAAAACCTAAGGGGTAACACTGTCGTTTTTTATTGGTCGTCATGAAATAATATATAAGGGGTAACACTGTCGTTTTTTATTGGTCGTCATGAAATAATATATAAGGGGTAACACTGTCGTTTTTTATTGGTCGTCATGAAAGAAAACATAAGGGGTAACACTGTTGTTTTTTATTGGTCGTCATGAAAAATAACATAAGGGGCAACGCTGTTGTTTTTTATTGGTTTTCATGAAAAATAACATAAGGGGTAACACTGTCGTTTTTTATTGGTCGTCATGAAATAAAATATACGGGGTAACACTGTCGTTTTTTATTGGTCGTCATGAAAAAAAACCTAAGGGGTAACACTGTTGTTTTTGATTGCTCCTCAGAAAAAAAACATAAGGGGTAACACTGTTGTTTTTTATTGGTCGTCTTGAAAAAAACTTAAGGGGCAACACTGTCGTTTTTTATTGGTCGTCATGAAAAAAACCATAAAGGGTAACACTGTTGTCTTTGTCAAATAAAATATAAGGGGTCACGCTGTTGTTTTTTATTGGTGGTCATGAAAAAAAACCTAAGGGGTAACACTGTCGTTTTTTATTGGTCGTCATGAAATAATATATAAGGGGTAACACTGTCGTTTTTTATTGGTCGTCATGAAATAATATATAAGGGGTAACACTGTCGTTTTTTATTGGTCGTCATGAAAGAAAACATAAGGGGCCCTATCTTGCATCCGGCGCAAGTGACTTAGTCACTGGCGCATGTGTCGTTGCTAGTTTACAACTCTTTTGCCACCTGCGCCACTCGCCGGTAAATTAGGGAATGATCTTGCGCCCCAAGGGGCGGTTCGGCGGAAGGAGGAGGCGTGTTCTGGCGCAAACGGTATTTTGACGTTTCTGAAAACCATTGCGCTACTGACCAGGAAATACCTGGTTTAAAGTCAGTGGCGCATTGTTCAGATGCTATTTTAAGGGCGGATGCATACATAAAAAAAACATAAGGGGTAACTGTTGTTTTTTATTGGTCGTCATGAAAAAAAACATAAGGGGTAACACTGCTGTTTTTTATTGGTCGTCATGAAAAAAAACATAAGGGGTAACACTGTCGTTTTTTATTGGTCGTCATGAAATAAAATATACGGGGTAACACTGTCGTTTTTTATTGGTAGTCATGAAAAAAAACATAAAGGGTAACACTGTTGTCTTTGTCAAATAAAATATAAGGGGTAACACTGTCGTTTTTTTATTGGTCGTCATGAATAAAAACATAAGGGGTAACACTGTTGTTTTTTATTGGTCGTCATGAAAAAAAACATAAGGGGTATAACTGTTCTTTTTTATTGGTCGTCATGAAAAATAACATAAGGGGCAACACTGTTCTTTTTTATTGGTCGTCATGAAAAAAAACAGAAAGGGTAACACTGTTGTCTTCGTCAAATAAAATATAAGGTGTAACACTGTCGTTTTTTTTATTGGTCGTCATGAAAAAAAAACATAAGGGGTAACACTGTTGTTTTTGATTGCTCCTCAGAAAAAAAACATAAGGGGTAACACTGTTGTTTTTTATTGGTCGTTATGAAAAAAAACATAAGGAGTAACACTGTTGTTTTTTATTGATCGTCATCAAAAAAACATAAGGGGTAACACTGCTGTTTTTTATTGGTCGTCATGAAAAAAAACATGAGGGGTAACACTGTCGTTTTTTATTGGTCGTTATTAAAAAAAACATAAGGGGTAACACTGTTGTTTTTTATTGGTCGTCATGAAAAAAAACATAAGGGGTAACACTGTCGTTTTTTATTGGTCGTCATGAAAAAAAACATAAGGGGTAACACTGTTTTTTATTGATCGTCATGAAAAAAAACATAAGGGGTAACACTGTTGTTTTTTATTGGTCGTCATGAAAAAAAACATAAGGGGTAACACTGTCGTTTTTTATTGGTCGTCATGAAAAAAAACATTAGGAGTAACACTGTTGTTTTTTATTGGTCGTCATGAAAAAAAACATAAGGGGTAACACTGTTGTTTTTTATTGGTCGTCATGAAAAAAAACATAATGGGTAACACTGTCGTTTTTTATTGGTCGTCATGAAAAAAAACATAAGGGGTAACACTGTTGTTTTTTATTGATCGTCATCAAAAAAACCATAAGGGGTAACACTGCTGTTTTTTATTGGTCGTCATGAAAAAAAACATAAGGGGTAACACTGTTGTTTTTTATTGGTCGTCATGAAAAAAAACATAAGGGGTAACACTGTCGTTTTTTATTGGTCGTCATGAAAAAAAACATAAGGGGTAACTGTTGTTTTTTATTGGTCGTCATGAAAAAAAACATAAGGGGTAACACTGCTGTTTTTTATTGGTCGTCATGAAAAATAACATAAGGGGTAACACTGTTGTTTTTTGTTGGACATTGTGGTGACCCGGTCCTCGGTTGGACCGGGTTCCACGGACAGAACTTGCTTGGCTGTGGGGTTTTAGCCATTTCAGGCATTTATTCAACATCAACGAAACAATCAAACGAAAGAAGGAGTCGCGGTCTCTAGGGCCTCCGTGGGCCTCTAGGCTCTCTCCTTGCCACGAGCCCTTCCTTCCTGCTCCCGACCCGTGCTGTGCTGTGCTGTGCCTCCTTTTAAAAAATGGCTCCTCCGCTTTCGGCCAGGTGTCCCCCAATCACCCTGATTGGGGAGCCGAAAGGGCTGCTCTTCGTCGCCGGCTGGTGGGTGGGGGTGGTACACCCCGTCCTCCACGGTACCCCGGGCCCGTCCAGGCCGAGGACCACGTGGCGGGATGCCACACTCCTCCACCCTTTGTCCAAGCCCCAGGTAGCCGAGGGACCCGCCCAGGATGGTGTCTCGCCGGGGCCGGGTGTCTCCTGCGGCGCCGGCTGCGTCCCTCACGTCGGCTGCGTCGTCTCCGGCCGCGTCGTCTCCGGCCGCGTCGTCTCCGGCCGCCTCGTCTCCGGCCGCCTCGTCTCCGGCCGCCTCGTCTCCGGCCGCCTCGTCTCCGGCCGCCTCGTCTCCGGCCGCCTCGTCTCCGGCCGCCTCGTCTCCGGCCGCCTCGTCTCCGGCCGCCTCGTCTCCGGCCGCCTCGTCTCCGGCCGCCTCGTCTCCGGCCGCCTCGTCTCCCGCCGCTTCGTCTCCCGCCGCTTCGTCTCCCGCCGCTTCGTCTCCCGCTGCGCCGGCGGCAGCTGCCTCTCCTGCCGCGGCGGCGACCGCATCTCTCCTGCCCCGGGACTCTAGTACCGGGTCCCACCACCGGCGGAAAGTCGGACAGTCCATCCCGATTACCACGGGGACCGGTAGGTGGGGGACAATCCCCGCCCGGATCGTAAACACACCATGTGTGGTGCGGACAACCACGTGACACGCGGGGTAGGTCCGGGTGTCCCCGTGGACGCAGGCCACCTCCATCGGCTCCCCTGCCTTCCCACCCGCCAGGTCGGGGCGAAGGAGGGTAACCGCACTGCCGGTGTCCAGGAGGGCCTGCGTGTCCTGGTTCATCACCCGCACCGGGATGGTCGGACTACCAGAGGTTCCCTGCGCCCAGCAGGTCGCCAGCATACAGGGCCGACCCGTCCCCACGTCCGCGCCGGCCGGCGGCGCAGCCCCGTCCCGGCCTCGCGCTGCGGCCTTCTCTCCACAGCGGCGGCGTCCCTTGCGGCGGCGGCGGCGTCCCTTGCGGCGGCGGCGACGTCCCTTGCGGCGGCGGCGACGTCCCTTGCGGCGGCGGCGGCATCCCTTGCGGTGGCGGCGGCGTCCCTTGCGGCGGCGGCGGCGTCTCTTGCGGCGGCAGCAGCGTCTCTTGCGGCGGCAGCAGCGTCTCTTGCGGGGGGTCGTAGTGGGATCTTCGTGCCTGCATTCTCCACCAAGTGTGGTGACCCGGTCCTCGGTTGGACCGGGTTCCACGGACAGAACTTGCTTGGCTGTGGGGTTTTAGCCATTTCAGGCATTTATTCAACATCAACGTAACAACAACGAAACAATCAAACGAAAGAAGGAGTCGCGGTCTCTAGGGCCTCCGTGGGCCTCTAGGCTCTCTCCTTGCCACGAGCCCTTCCTTCCTGCTCCCGACCCGTGCTGTGCTGTGCTGTGCCTCCTTTTAAAATGGCTCCTCCGCTTTCGGCCAGGTGTCCCCCAATCACCCTGATAGGGGAGCCGAAAGGGCTGCTCTTCGTCGCCGGCTGGTGGGTGGGGGTGGTACACCCCGTCCTCCACGGTACCCCGGGCCCGTCCAGGCCGAGGACCACGTGGCGGGATGCCACAACATCATGAAAAAAAACATAAGGGGTAACACAGTTGTTTTTTTATTGTTAGTCATGAAAAAAATACATAAGGGGTAACACTGTCGTTTTTTATTGGTCGTCATGAAAAAAAACATAAAGGGTAACACTGTTGTCTTTGTCAAATAAAATATAAGGTGTAACACTGTCGTTTTTTTTATTGGTCGTCATGAAAAAAAAACATAAGGGGTAACACTGTTGTTTTTGATTGCTCCTCAGAAAAAAAACATAAGGGGTAACACTGTTGTTTTTTATTGGTCGTTATGAAAAAAAACATAAGGAGTAACACTGTTGTTTTTTATTGATCGTCATCAAAAAAACATAAGGGGTAACACTGCTGTTTTTTATTGGTCGTCATGAAAAAAAACATGAGGGGTAACACTGTCGTTTTTTATTGGTCGTCATGAAAAAAAACATAAGGGGTAACACTGTCGTTTTTTATTGGTCGTCATGAAAAATAACATAAGGGGCAACACTGTTGTTTTTTATTGGTCGTCATGAAAAAAAACATAAGGGGTAACACTGTTGTTTTTTGTTGGACATCATGAAAAAAAACATAAGGGGTAACACAGTTGTTTTTTTATTGTTAGTCATGAAAAAAAACATAAGGGGTAACACTGTTGTTTTTTATTGGTCGTCATGAAAAAAATCATAAGGGGTAACACTGTTGTTTTTTATTGATCGTCATGAAAAAAAACATAAGGGGTAACACTGTTGTTTTTTATTGGTCGTCATGAAAAAAAACATAAGGGGTAACACTGTCGTTTTTTATTGGTCGTCATGAAAAAAAACATTAGGGGTAACACTGTTGTTTTTTATTGGTCGTCATGAAAAAAAACATAAGGGGTAACACTGTTGTTTTTTATTGGTCGTCATGAAAAAAAACATAATGGGTAACACTGTCGTTTTTTATTGGTCGTCATGAAAAAAAACATAAGGGGTAACACTGCTGTTTTTTATTGGTCGTCATGAAAAAAAACATAAGGGGTAACACTTGTTTTTTATTGATCGTCATCAAAAAAACCATAAGGGGTAACACTGCTGTTTTTTATTGGTCGTCATGAAAAAAAACATAAGGGGTAACACTGTTGTTTTTTATTGGTCGTCATGAAAAAAAACATAAGGGGTAACACTGTTGTTTTTTATTGGTCGTCATGAAAAAAAACATAAGGGGTAACACTGTTGTTTTTTATTGGTCGTCATGAAAAAAAACATAAGGGGTAACACTGCTGTTTTTTATTGGTCGTCATGAAAAAAAACATAAGGGGTAACACTGTTGTTTTTTATTGGTCGTCATGAAAAAAAACATAAGGAGTAACACTGTTGTTTTTTATTGGTCGTCATGAAAAAAAACATAAGGGGTAACACTGTCATTTTTTATTGGTCGTCCTGAAAAAAAACATAAGGGGTAACACTCTCGTTTTTTATTGGTCGTCATGAAAAAAAACATAAGGGGTAACACTGCTGTTTTTTATTGGTCGTCATGAAAAAAAACATAAGGGGTTACACTGTTGTTTTTTATTGGTCGTCATGAAAAAAAACATAAGGGGTAACACTGTCGTTTTTTATTGGTCGTCATGAAAAAAAACATAAGGGGTAACACTGTCGTTTTTTATTGGTCGTCATGAAAAATAACATAAGGGGCAACACTGTTGTTTTTTATTGGTCGTCATGAAAAAAAACATAAGGGGTAACACTGTTGTTTTTTTATTGTTAGTCATGAAAAAAATACATAAGGGGTAACACTGTCGTTTTTTATTGGTCGTCATGAAAAAAAACATAAAGGGTAACACTGTTGTCTTTGTCAAATAAAATATAAGGTGTAACACTGTCGTTTTTTTTATTGGTCGTCATGAAAAAAAAACATAAGGGGTAACACTGTTGTTTTTGATTGGTCGTCATGAAAAAAAACATAAGGGGTAACACTTGTTTTTTATTGATCGTCATCAAAAAAACCATAAGGGGTAACACTGCTGTTTTTTATTGGTCGTCATGAAAAAAAACATAAGGGGTAACACTGTTGTTTTTGATTGGTCGTCATGAAAAAAAACATAAGGGGTAACACTTGTTTTTTATTGATCGTCATCAAAAAAACCATAAGGGGTAACACTGCTGTTTTTTATTGGTCGTCATGAAAAAAAACATAAGGGGTAACACTGTCGTTTTTTATTGGTCGTCATGAAAAAAAACATAAGGGGTAACACTGCTGTTTTTTATTGGTCGGCATGAAAAAAAACATAAGGGGTAACACTGTTGTTTTTTATTGGTCGTCATGAAAAAAAACATAAGGAGTAACACTGTTGTTTTTTATTGGTCGTCATGAAAAAAAACATAAGGGGTAACACTGTCGTTTTTTATTGGTCGTCCTGAAAAAAAACATAAGGGGTAACACTGTCGTTTTTTATTGGTCGTCATGAAAAAAAACATAAGGGGTAACACTGTTGTTTTTTATTGATCGTCCTCAAAAAAAACATAAGGGGTAACACTGCTGTTTTTTATTGGTCGTCATGAAAAAAAACATAAGGGGTTACACTGTTGTTTTTTATTGGTCGTCATGAAAAAAAACATAAGGGGTAACACTGTCGTTTTTTATTGGTCGTCATGAAAAAAAACATAAGGGGTAACACTGTCGTTTTTAATTGGTCGTCATGAAAAATAACATAAGGGGCAACACTGTTGTTTTTTATTGGTCGTCATGAAAAAAAACATAAGGGGTAACACTGTTGTTTTTTATTGGTCGTCATGAAAAAAAACATAAGGGGTAACACTGTTGTTTTTTATTGGTCGTCATGAAAAAAAACATAAGGGGTAACACTGCTGTTTTTTATTGGTCGTCATGAAAAAAAACATAAGGGGTAACACTGTTGTTTTTTATTGGTCGTCATGAAAAAAAACATAAGGAGTAACACTGTTGTTTTTTATTGGTCGTCATGAAAAAAAACATAAGGGGTAACACTGTCATTTTTTATTGGTCGTCCTGAAAAAAAACATAAGGGGTAACACTCTCGTTTTTTATTGGTCGTCATGAAAAAAAACATAAGGGGTAACACTGCTGTTTTTTATTGGTCGTCATGAAAAAAAACATAAGGGGTTACACTGTTGTTTTTTATTGGTCGTCATGAAAAAAAACATAAGGGGTAACACTGTCGTTTTTTATTGGTCGTCATGAAAAAAAACATAAGGGGTAACACTGTCGTTTTTTATTGGTCGTCATGAAAAATAACATAAGGGGCAACACTGTTGTTTTTTATTGGTCGTCATGAAAAAAAACATAAGGGGTAACACTGTTGTTTTTTTATTGTTAGTCATGAAAAAAATACATAAGGGGTAACACTGTCGTTTTTTATTGGTCGTCATGAAAAAAAACATAAAGGGTAACACTGTTGTCTTTGTCAAATAAAATATAAGGTGTAACACTGTCGTTTTTTTTATTGGTCGTCATGAAAAAAAAACATAAGGGGTAACACTGTTGTTTTTGATTGGTCGTCATGAAAAAAAACATAAGGGGTAACACTTGTTTTTTATTGATCGTCATCAAAAAAACCATAAGGGGTAACACTGCTGTTTTTTATTGGTCGTCATGAAAAAAAACATAAGGGGTAACACTGTTGTTTTTGATTGGTCGTCATGAAAAAAAACATAAGGGGTAACACTTGTTTTTTATTGATCGTCATCAAAAAAACCATAAGGGGTAACACTGCTGTTTTTTATTGGTCGTCATGAAAAAAAACATAAGGGGTAACACTGTCGTTTTTTATTGGTCGTCATGAAAAAAAACATAAGGGGTAACACTGCTGTTTTTTATTGGTCGGCATGAAAAAAAACATAAGGGGTAACACTGTTGTTTTTTATTGGTCGTCATGAAAAAAAACATAAGGAGTAACACTGTTGTTTTTTATTGGTCGTCATGAAAAAAAACATAAGGGGTAACACTGTCGTTTTTTATTGGTCGTCCTGAAAAAAAACATAAGGGGTAACACTGTCGTTTTTTATTGGTCGTCATGAAAAAAAACATAAGGGGTAACACTGTTGTTTTTTATTGATCGTCCTCAAAAAAAACATAAGGGGTAACACTGCTGTTTTTTATTGGTCGTCATGAAAAAAAACATAAGGGGTTACACTGTTGTTTTTTATTGGTCGTCATGAAAAAAAACATAAGGGGTAACACTGTCGTTTTTTATTGGTCGTCATGAAAAAAAACATAAGGGGTAACACTGTCGTTTTTAATTGGTCGTCATGAAAAATAACATAAGGGGCA
>NC_082383.1:372274-374651 GCF_031168955.1 Gadus macrocephalus
GTGCAGCTAGCATCAGTTAGCATCGGTTAGTGCAGCTAGCATCAGTTAGCATCGGTTAGTGCAGCTAGCATCGGTTAGTGCAGCTAGCATCAGTTAGCATCAGTTAGTGCAGCTAGCATCAGTTAGCATCGGTTAGTGCAGCTAGCATCGGTTAGTGCAGCTAGCATCAGTTAGTGCAGCTAGCATCAGTTAGCATCGGTTAGTGCAGCTAGCATCGGTTAGTGCAGCTAGCATCGGTTAGTGCAGCTAGCATCAGTTAGCATCGGTTAGTGCAGCTAGCATCAGTTAGCATCGGTTAGTGCAGCTAGCATTGGTTAGTGCAGCTAGCATCAGTTAGCATCACCCCCTCAACCCCTCAACCCCTCCTCTTAAGGGGTCTCCCTGCTCCTTTAAGGGCTTGGGTTCAGGGTCATAGAGAGTGGCCACTGAACCCCTTTGAGCCTCACCTCGGTAACCAAGGAAACGGCGTGTCTGCAGCCTCACCTTGCCAACGAAGTCGGACATGTTGAAGGTGGCCATGATGAGGATGGGGAGCCACTCCCCCAGAGCGTCGTTCCGGATCTCCGACTCCAGCCCCGGGAACAGACAGAGCGTCACGCTGTAGGTCACGCCGATGGACAGCATGTAGGCCCAGATCACACGGGCCACCACGTAGCGGTGCAGGAACATGTCTGGGAGCAGAGGCGCCGGAGGAAGGGTGAGGAAGGGGAGGAAGGGGAGGAAGGGGAGGAAGGGTGAGGAAGGGGAGGAAGGGGAGGAAGGGGAGGAACGGGAGGAACGGGAGGAAGGGGAGGAAGGGGAGGAAGGGGAGGAACGGGAGGAACGGGAGGAAGGGTGAGGAAGGGGAGGAACGGGAGGAACGGGAGGAAGGGGAGGAAGGGGAGGAACGGGAGGAACGGGAGGAAGGGTGAGGAAGGGGAGGAAGGGGAGGAAGGGGAGGAAGGGGAGGAAGGGGAGGAACGGGAGGAAGGGTGAGGAAGGGGAGGAAGGGGAGGAACGGGAGGAAGGGTGAGGAAGGGGAGGAAGGGGAGGAAGGGGAGGAACGGGAGGAACGGGAGGAAGGGTGAGGAAGGGGAGGAAGGGGAGGAAGGGTGAGGAAGGGGAGGAAGGGGAGGAAGGGGAGGAACGGGAGGAACGGGAGGAAGGATGAGGAAGGGGAGGAACGGGAGGAACGGGAGGAACGGGAGGAAGGGGAGGAACGGGAGGAACGGGAGGAAGGGGAGGAACGGGAGGAAGGGGAGGAAGGGTGAGGAAGGGGAGGAAGGGGAGGAACGGGAGGAAGGGGAGGAAGGGGAGGAAGGGGAGGAACGGGAGGAACGGGAGGAAGGGGAGGAACGGGAGGAAGGGGAGGAACGGGAGGAACGGGAGGAACGGGAGGAAGGGGAGGAAGGGGAGGAGACAGTGAGACAGAGAGAGAGAGACAGTGAGACAGAGACAGAGAGACAGAGAGACAATGAGACAGAGAGAGAGAGACAGTGAGACAGTGAGACAGAGAGACAGTGAGACAGAGAGACAGAGAGACAGAGAGACAGTGAGACAGAGAGACAGAGAGACAGTGAGACAGAGAGACAGTGAGACAGAGAGAGTGAGACAGTGAGACAGAGAGAGTGAGACAGAGAGACAGTGAGACAGAGAGAGAGAGACAGTGAGACAGTGAGACAGAGAGACAGTGAGACAGAGAGACAGAGAGACAGTGAGACAGAGAGAGTGAGACAGAGAGACAGAGAGAGTGAGACAGAGAGACAGTGAGACAGAGAGAGAGAGACAGTGAGACAGAGAGACAGAGAGAGTGAGACAGAGAGACAGTGAGACAGAGAGAGAGACAGTGAGACAGAGAGAGAGAGACAGTGAGACAGAGAGAGTGAGACAGAGAGACAGAGAGAGTGAGACAGAGAGACAGTGAGACAGAGAGACAGTGAGAGTGAGACAGAGAGACAGTGAGACAGAGAGAGAGAGACAGTGAGACAGAGAGAGAGAGAGTAGCGGGGTTACCTCGTACTCCCGGCCAGTTCCTCTTGATCTTGGCCTTCGGGGCGTCGAAGCGGACGTACGTCCCACCGGCGAAGTCCTCGCCCCCCCCCTCCTCGTTGGGGGACGCCCCCGCCCCTCCGTTACCCTGGAGACGAGGAGAACGTAAACAGCGCTGTGAGGTGATGGACAGGGACGGACGGCCTGTTTCCTCTGGCCACGCCCCCTAGAGCCGCGCCCTGATGACCACACCTTCACTCTATGTGACAAATATATAAATAAAAAAAATAATATATATATATATATATATATATATAGGTATAGATCTATATATATCTATATAGGTCTATATATATCTATATAGGTCTATATATCGATGTAGATATTCTGATGTATTGTGATATAAGCA
>NC_082383.1:374751-400275 GCF_031168955.1 Gadus macrocephalus
GCTCCGCCCCAAGAGCATTGTGCAGCCTGCACTGACTGAGAGACTAATTACAAACTGATGAGACCACATGGTGAGAGATCACCAGAGGGCGAAGGGTTCCAATACATCAGCCGCCATGTTGTTTCGTCAGTTCAGCATCACAAAGTGATGCGTGTTAGGCACCCATTTTAAACTAAATCCAGCTTTCCCAAGGCCCCACCAACCGTAAGCAAACCGGAGATCCGCCCCTTTAACACGAGCTCCTAGGACAGAGCAGGACCGCCCCTTTAACAGGAGCTCCTAGGACAGAGCAGGACCGCCCCTTTAACAGGAGCTCCTAGGACAGAGCAGGACCGCCCCTTTAACACGAGCTCCTAGGACAGAGCAGGACCGCCCCTTTAACAGGAGCTCCTAGGACAGAGCAGGACCGCCCCTTTAACACGAGCTCCTAGGACAGAGCAGGACCACCCCTTTAACACGAGCTCCTAGGACAGAGCAGGACCGCCCCTTTAACACGAGCTCCTAGGACAGAGCAGGACCGCCCCTTTAACAGGAGCTCCTAGGACAGAGCAGGACCGCCCCTTTAACACGAGCTCCTAGGACAGAGCAGGACCGCCCCTTTAACACGAGCTCCTAGGACAGAGCAGGACCGCCCCTTTAACACGAGCTCCTAGGACAGAGCAGGACCGCCCCTTTAACACGAGCTCCTAGGACAGAGCAGGACCGCCCCTTTAACACGAGCTCCTAGGACAGAGCAGGACCGCCCCTTTAACAGGAGCTCCTAGGACAGAGCAGGACCGCCCCTTTAACACGAGCTCCTAGGACAGAGCCGGGGGGCGTGGCTCACCTTGTAGCAGGTGACCTGGTCCAGGGGCCGGGGCCCTCGGTTGCCCCCCATGTTGTGCCCCATGGGGCCCGAGTTGTGGTACTGGGGCCGCTGGTAGGGGCCGTGGCCGGGGTTGGAGTTGGTGAGCTGGATCAGGGAGAGGGAGGAGCGGCCGATGCTGGGAACCGGCTGGGGGCACACAGACAGACAGACAGACAGACAGACAGACAGACAGACAGACAGACAGACAGACAGACAGACAGACAGAGCAGGGGGGGTCAGAACATTCAGCGCAAGAAAGGGACATTCACAGCACTGTGGAACAACGTTCAGTGAGTGAGTGAGTGAGTGAGAGAGGGTACCTTCATCTGGTTCTGCCCCATCCCCTGGCCGGGGAGCGGAGGCTGGTCTGGAGCGCCCATGGGCAGCTCAAACCGGGGGCTGCAGGAGGAACAGACACAACGGCCTCAGGGTCAGGAGGAAGACATTAGAATGGATTCACCTCGACCTGCTCTGACCCTGGAGGGGGTCCCCTCGACCTGCTCTGACCCTGGATGGGGTCCCCTCTACCTGCTCTGACCCTGGAGGGGGTCCCCTCTACCTGCTCTGACCCTGGAGGGGGTCCCCTCTACCTGCTGACCCTCCCTGGCATATGGCTTCTTTTGTTGGCAGGAATTATCCATCAGCTGCATGAAGCGCAGGCCGATGTTTCTCACTAAATTGAGAGTATTTGCATCCTTTCAATGTCATATTTTCCCCAAAAGTGTTTTGCGCCGGTGAAGGGGTACTCCAGTAGAGACAGTTTAAGAACCACTGGTCTTCAAAAAACAGAATCCCAGTGCTGTACTGGGTGGTGGGGGTGAATCCCAGTGGTGTACTGGGCGGTGGGGGTGAATCCCAGTGCTGTACTGGGTGGTGGGGGTGAATCCCAGTGCTGTACTGGGCGGTGGGGGTGAATCCCAGTGCTGTACTGGGCGGTGGGGGTGAATCCCAGTGCTGTACTGGGCGGTGGGGGTGAGACTTACTGCATGAATTTACAGGCCTTCCCCTCGGGACAGAAGCCCACCAGGTAGTTGACGCAGATGACCCTGCGGGTGTGTCTGTGTCTGCAGTCGGGGCCTGCGGCGGCAGGAGGGGGGGGGGCACAGCCGTTAGTACAGGCGGGTCGGGGCCTCCTTCATGGGGGGTCGTAGGAGAGGAAGCCTACCGTGTTTGCAGAAGCCCCGGTCGTACCAGGGGCAGTCTTTGATCTTAGACTCTGGATCGATGTGCAGAAACGGACACTCCTTGTTGCTGCACTCGCCTGGGGGGGGGGGGGGGGGGGGGTCCACACAGGATCAGTTGTTAAAAAGATAACTTATCATCTTATAAAGTGTCTTTGAGCTCCCACGTTCCACCATGGTACAGAGCTCCTGATTGGTCCACTGACCGAACTTGGAGTAGAAGTAGCACTCGGGCATCTTGGTCATGTCGTACTCGTGGAGGAACTCGCACTGGTCGCCCTTCTTGCAGAGCCCGCGCAGCCAGTGCTTACAGACCACCGTCTTCTCCCCGCTGATGTGGCGGAACGGGCACATGCCCCCTGCGGACACAACCAGTCGCTCAGAGACGCCACACCACCGGGCGGTTCGGGGTTAAGTCTTTCCATGGTTGAGATTTCATTGCATAAAAACATGTAGCCTCTTATCCCAGCTGTCGGTGGCGTGTACGGGGAACGGGTTAACCTAGTGATGGTTAGTGCTTGGCACTTGGTTCTATGAACATCCTTACTGTACCGACAGAGACATATGTTCTCTGTTTGTTTCTTTCTTCTGATGAATGTACTTATTGTATATCGCTTTGGATAAAGTGTCTGCTAAATGGCTGAAATGTAAATGTCAAACATAGACACAACTAGGCGGGTTCTTGACTGAATCACGTACTGCAATAGGTCTGCCAAACTTTGATATTGACCCAGGGATTGGGCATCCGTTATACAGTCAACAGAACATTTAAAAAACGATTTCACCTATAGAAGAAAGAGGCTGTTCATTGCGTTTCTCTGAGCCTCTGAACAGTCCACTCGGACTGTCGGTCGATAAGCTAGAACTCTTACCTTTGAGACAGGCTGCCCTCATGAAGAACTCACAGACTGCCGCTCCGGACTCTACAGGAACAGGACATCATTCAACACTTTAGTTCTACTAACTCTTCACCTCAGCTCCATGGAATGTGAACATTAATATAATTAACGCATTGAGGGTTTTCCATCCCAGCAACTGTTAAGTTGATCCTCATCTGTGAGACTCTGGACATACTATTGTACCAGTTAAGGTGGCAGTAAGTTACCTGGTGCACTATTACTGCCATGATACTGATTTTACTGGTCCTACCGGTGCACTATAGCTGCCATGGTACTGGTGCAGTCACTGGTGCACTATATAACTGCCATGTTACTGGTGCTACTGGTCGGTACTCACTGTCCATCCCGGGGAACGGCAGCGGCTGCGCGCCCAGCTGCTGCTCCACGGCGATCTCCAAGTCGAACTTGATGTGGTCCACGGTGGCCAGGAGGTCCTGCATGGCGGCACCGGCACCGCGCGACGCTCGATGGGGAGGCGGTTGAGTCGCGCGCTGAGGCTAGCTTCATGGGCTAGCTAGCGAGGCTAACCACGCTAACCAGGATGCTAATGATAACACAGCACAAAAGGTGCAAGCGAGGATGAAAGATCGAGCTATCCCGATAAACGTTTGTGTTGTTTTGATTTCTGTTTTCTGGTGATGAACAGAAGTGGCTCTAGCGTCAGGCTAGCCGCTAGCTGACGGTCGGTCACAAGAGGAGCTAAAGTTTGAAGCACAACGATGGAGCGAGGATTGACCTTTGACCCGATCGACAGACAGCAATAATCGAGCTTGGAGATCGTTTTGTTTACGTTGACTTATCAAACAATGAGGTTCCTTTGCGATTGAACTGGTGTTTTGCTAAATTATTCCATTAATAAAAATGTATTAATTATAAAGATATCATGGCTGCAATCGAAGCTTTCCGGTATCCTCGTTCCATAGCAATGCCTGCTACACTTTACCGCCCACACACACACACACACACACACACACACACACACACACACACACACACACACACACACACACACACACACACACACACACACACACACACACACACACACACACACACACACACACACACACACACACACACACACACACACACACACACACACACACACACACACGCTGGAATCTTTCAAAAAGTAATTTTTAGATCCTTGAAAGTAAATAATCATTTTGCTATTTTCGAGATAACAAAATATTTATTTAAATTCATAAATGAAATCCATTGAAGAGACATGACGATTTTAATTGAGAAAATTAATCGATTTGGAAAAATCAATCTTCATTACAATATAGCCAATTGACAAATACATTGCATTTTTTACATCAACATCAGAAATAGGGTTTCCATAAAAAAAAACATTGCCATTGCCAGCAACATACATTGTGTCGTTTTTAAAAAAGAAAAGTGAATGTATTACAGGTTTGTATTGTACCAACACTCTTAAAGGAAATCCTGGGGACTTTTGAACCTGGAGCCTATTTCCAAGTCATGTTGGGTGTTGGGGACCAATGTGGACAACAATCTTTGACATTGGTCCAAACCGGATGGAATGCAATCAACTGGGCCATAGCACTCCCCTTAGGTTCGACCCGGTGGTTCGTTATTGTGCGTAACCAAGTCTCGATCACAGCGAAGCCTCGCTCTGAAAAGGTCGAGGTTCAAACAACAGTGAAGCTGACCAGACTAGTCATGATTCACAGACTTCTCCGTGATTGAGACATCGTTATCCTCAATAATGAACACACCCGATCGAGTCAGATGAGCCAACGTTGGGTTCCACTGTAGGGTTCCGTTAATGTTGTCAGACTCGTGCAATGCAGGTTATAACCAGAGCTGTAACTAGAGTTATAACCAGAGCTGTAACTAGAGTTATAACCAGAGCTGTAACTAGAGTTATAACCAGAGCTGTAACTAGAGTTATAACCAGAGCTGTAACTAGAGTTATAACCAGAGCTGTAACTAGAGTTATAACCAGAGCTGTAACTAGAGTTATAACCAGAGCTGTAACTAGGGCTAGACTTACAGAATGCGTTGCCTTAAAGGCTTACATTGCATCCATTTTCGCGAATTGCGGCTTCCAACGTTCTCGCTCAGTGCTGGACCGATGTAAAGGATTGCCTTCTGCATTAACACTCAAGACCCAACATGACAAGGAAATAGAATTTAGGTTAACATAATCCAGAAGTGTCCTTTGAGAGTGGGATTTTATAAATAAGCTTTTGTATCACAATCATTGGCCAACATTAGACTGATGAAAAATGAGAGTGCGGGATGGCTTAACATCGTCAACACAAACACATGTTGTACTAAGGCCTCATCTGGGAATGTCTTGTGGCATTTGGCGATAACTGCTGCGATAACCGTTTTCTCCTGAGATACAAGCACACGTCACAAGAGGCCCGGGGGGGGGGGGCTGTCCTCTACAGCTCAGAGAGGGGGGGGGGGGGGCTGTCCTCTATAGCTCAGAGAGGGGGGGGGGGGCTGTCCTCTATAGCTCAGAGAGGGGGGGCTGTCCTCTATAGCTCAGAGAGGGGGGGGGGGGGGCTGTCCTCTACAGCTCAGAGAGGGGGGGGGGGGGCTGTCCTCTACAGCTCAGAGAGGGGGGGGGGGGGCTGTCCTCTATAGCTCAGAGAGGGGGGGCTGTCCTCTATAGCTCAGAGAGGGGGGGGGGGGGGGGGGGCTGTCCTCTACAGCTCAGAGAGGGGGGGGGGGGCTGTCCTCTACAGCTCAGAGAGGGGGGGGGGGGGCTGTCCTCTACAGCTCAGGGAGGGGGGGGGGGGGGGGGGGGGCTGTCCTCTACAGCTCAGGGAGGGGGGGGGGCTGTCCTCTACAGCTCAGAGAGGGGGGGGGGCTGTCCTCTACAGCTCAGGGAGCCCGGGCATGGGGAACCGTCCAGCGAAGGCCTCCACCTCGCTCTTGATCTCCGCCACGCGCTGCTGGAACTTCTCCTGCTGCGCCAGCGCCTCCTTGAACTCCTTCAGAGGAGCCTTGGGGTCCAGGCTGCGCTGGATCTCCACCGTCAGCTCCAGGCCTGCAGGGGGCAGAGTCAGCCCGCCGGCAGTACAGTCAGGGCTTTAGATACGGTTAACATTCCGGCCATTCAGGCCTGTCCTGTGAACCGCAGGATCGGTGAACGAAGGCAGAGGAGTCTTCATCGGTAATGACTGAGCTTTTACATTTCACATTTAGGGCATTCAGCAAAGCAGCTCCTAGAAACATTCAGACACCGACGGCGGAGTTAACCCCACGAGGGCGACAGCCAGCTCGTCGGGAGCAGTCAGGGTGAGACACCTCGACCCTCAGCTAGGAGGAACAGGGGATCGACCTAGGAACCTTCAGGTTACAAGTCAACCCCTCTACCTCCTGAGCTAGGCCGAGCGATTAAAATGGTGGTTCTGCGTACACGCTGGTGTGCTCTGGGAGGAGAGCGGCGGACCGTACCTCTGTGGATGAACGCCGCCACCGCCCTGAAGTCGTCCTCCACCAGGCCCCTGGAGGTGAGCGCCGGGGAGCCGAAGCGCAGCCCGCTGGGACGCAGGGCGCTCTTATCGCCTGGAGCCACAAACACACGGCGTTAACACGCCGTTAACACGCCGTTAACACGCCGTTAACACTCAGACTCTCAAAGTCTCGATCACGGCGAAGTCTCGCTCTGAATAGGTCAAGTTTCAAACCACAGTGAAGCTGACCAGACTAGTAATGATTCTACGTTACCGGGACTCGGTTTGGCACAATAACGAACCGAATGAATCAGGCCAGAGGTACTCCAACCTTCTGCATAATGGATAGATAGAACGACAGTGCTGGCGTCTCCTGGGGGAGGCACAGGAACACGAGGCCTCACCTGGACAGGTGTTCTTGTTGCAGGCGATGGCACAGGCCTCCAGAACCTTCTCCGCCCGGCCTCCGTCACTGCCCTTGTTGCGGAGGTCCAGCAGGATCAGGTGGTTGTCCGAGCCGCCTGGAGCAGAAGAGACGCTCGGTGAAGCCCTCACACGCTCACATGCTCACGCCCTCACGCCCTCACACGCTCACACGCTCACGCCCTCACACGTTCACAACTAATTATCCAACCCATCGTTGGATTGCGAGGAAGTCAGGGGGGGCTCACCAGTCAGGGGGGGCTCACCAGTCAGGGGGGCTCACCAGTCAGGGGGGGCTCACCAGTCAGGGGGGCTCACCAGTCAGGGGGGCTCAGCAGTCAGGGGGGCTCAGCAGTCAGGGGGGCTCACCTGTCAGGGGGGCTCACCTGTCAGGGGGGCTCACCAGTGACCCGTCAGGGGGGCTCACCTGTGACGATGTTGTAGCCGTATTCGACCAGCGCGCTGGACATGGCCTTACAGTTGGCCAGCACCTGCTGCTGGTAGGCCCTGAACTCCGGGGTCATGGCCTGCTTCAGCGCCACCGCCACGCCTGTAGGGGGCGCAGGAAGCACCCACACACAGCCGGTCACAACAGGAAGCACCGACACACAGCGGGTCACAACAGGAAGCACCGACACACAGCGGGTCACAACAGGAAACCCCCAGCTGTGTGGGGGGGGGGGCTCACCGGCGATGGCGTGGTTGTGCGGGCCGCCCTGGAGGCCCGGGAACACGGCCTGGTTGATTGGCGCCTCCAGGTTGTACTGAACCTCCTTCCCCTTGGCGTCCACGCTCCGCACGCCTGCAGGGGCGGAGTCAAGGGAGGGGCGGAGTCAGTGAAGGGGCGGGGTTAACGACGGGGGCGGTCCCACAGGGTTAGGCTCCTCCTACCCTTCCTGAAGAAGATGACCCCGGCGCGGCAGCCCCTCAGCGTCTTGTGCGTCGTCGTGGAGACGATGTCGGCGTGCTCGAAGGGCGAGGGCACCACGCCGGCCGCCACCAGCCCGCTGATGTGCGCCATGTCGGCCATCAGGTAGGCGCCGTTCTCGTCCGCGATCGCCCTCAGGCGGGCGTAGTCAAGGTTACGGGAGTGGCAGCTGGTGCCTGGGAGGTGAACGGTCATTATGGTCTGTGGAGCGATCAGCCGGTCCTAGACACCTCGTAAGAATGAGTTTAAATATTAGAGTTTAAAAGCTTCTACAACCAAGTGTTGACTCCAGAGCGGGAGATGCAACACACTGTGAAGGTAATAATACTGCATCATACAGTGAACAAACTGATGATCCTTTATCTTTGCTTAAGGCGTGGCCTAGCGTCTGTGTCCAAGGTGACCTATGGTGACCTGCGATGATGAGCTTGGGGTGGAACAGGCGGGCGTTCTCCTGGAGGCGGTCATAGTCGACCCAGCCTGTCTCTGGGTTCACCTTCAGAGCGAGAGAACAGACAGCACAGCGGATAAGCTCACATTTTAATAACAATTGTGCACTTTTTGAGAAAAGCATGACATTTCTAACAGTTAGTACGTGCCATAAGGTGTATTTTAAGATGTGGAGGGAAGTCAGATTTTGCCTGTGACGGCCGTGAGACGCCAAATCCAAGATGGCCGACATTCCGCTGGGTATAATGTTCAAACTCTCATAATTTTGGAACCATGCGCAATGTTATAAAACATTTAAGATGTCATTTCCAACTAAAGTGGATATGCCCAATCATTTGGTGACACTTTTGAGAACACAAGTGTTTGAGGAAACATATTTAGGTCAAGGTAAGAATTTACAAATTTTGTTCGTAAATGCGAAATTTTGCCAGGTGGTGGCGCTACAGAAAATCTCTTAGGGTTACACATTTTCAATGTGGAAAATGTGACATGATTCCCATCAAAACTGTTTGAGTTATCGAGGTCACAAGGCAAGCCCACGTTATCGATGATCTGCCTTTTAGTTTGGAACCTTTAAATGAAGTTGTTACACTGGTTGAGATATATAATAGGGAAACCATTTGCTTGCTTTTTTAAGAAATAATAATAAGTTAACACCCATGGTCTACTTGAATACCAGGGGTTAATCTAAACCGGGAAAGAGGGGCGCTGCGCCTCCTTGTTTCAACCCAGCGCCTCCTTGTCGAAAATTTTAAATTACTTAAAATCTCCCGGAATGGAGAGCGAGCGAGCAAGACCGCGCACAGGAGACAGACGTGCTCCTAACCGCGTTCGCATCTGTGTAGCGAGCGCGCAGCACAACAGAGAGGGATCTAGAAACTGTGCATGAGGCAGTGTGCACGTGAGCCTCAGGCGCCTCCTGATTGGCCTGGATCGGTAAGTCAACCAATCAGTTTACAGTGTAGGCGGGCTTTTATCTCTTCTCCCGAACCAAATTTATCAGTTCAGTGAATCTGAGAGTGTCTGAGAAGAAAGAAAATATAGCGTTTGGTGACTTAGTTTACAGTGTTTTTAAAAACGAGTCAACATACTGGTCCTTCACAAGCCTTAGAATGATCCATTTCTACCTCAAATTGTGAACCCCCCCTTCCACACCTTCCCCCCCGCTCGGTCGCTTTGCTCCCTCGCCATTGATGTTTTCCCCCTTGTGAATTTTTTCTAGAAAAAGCCCTGGAATACTACATACAAATGATTGAAGAAATAAATCGAACTGTTATGCCCGTCTTGGGGTTGGAGGACACAACTTAAAATAAGACCTTTTATGATTCACCTTCAGAGCGAGAGAACAGAGTTGGAACAGGAACAGGTCTGAACAGCTGCCACTAATTGACCAGGAAGCCTATAAAACCAGTTCTGCATTGCCCTCGAACAGCCTCATTAGTGTCCCTCGACCAATGGAGGAGGCGCCTCCCCATGGCCTGGAACCGGTTTAGCTCGAGGTCATTGTGTAAGGCTGATGAACGGTAATCACGCCTGGAGCGGGAGCGCCTCAGGCACCAACGGGCGCGTCCCGCCCTGTCGGGTGTGGCCTACC
The DNA here is from genome assembly GCF_031168955.1 of Gadus macrocephalus. NCBI lineage: Eukaryota > Metazoa > Chordata > Actinopteri > Gadiformes > Gadidae > Gadus > Gadus macrocephalus. The sequence continues at coordinate 384,511 of NC_082383.1, forward strand.
TTGTAGGGCATGGACTCAAAGAAGATGGAGGTGGCGGAGATCTTCTTCTTGTCCGTCATGAAGCCGTGGGTGAGGTGGCCCCCGTCAGGGAGGTCGAGGCCCATGATGCGGCCGTGGGGCTCCACCACCGCCGTGTACACCGCAAAGTTAGCGGGGGACCCTGGGGGCACAGGGGGGGGTTTAGATGGTCTGGCGTCAGACCAACGGCTGGCGGTTAAAGACTGGGTTCCTCACACCAGACCCCCAGCGTGTCCCAGTAACCCCCCCAGCGTGTCCCAGTAACCCCCCCAGCGTGTCCCAGTAACCCCCCCAGCGTGTCACAGTAAGCCCCGCCCCCAGCGTGTCCCAGTAACCCCCCCCAGCGTGTCCCAGTAACCCCCCCAGCGTGTCCCAGTAAGCCCCGCCCCCAGCGTGTCCCAGTAACCCCCCCCAGCGTGTCCCAGTAACCCCCCCCAGCGTGTCACAGTAAGCCCCCCAGCGTGTCCCAGTAACCCCCCCAGCGTGTCACAGTAAGCCCCGCCCCCAGCGTGTCCCAGTAAGCCCCGCCCCCAGCGTGTCCCAGTAACCCCCCCCAGCGTGTCCCAGTAACCCCCCCAGCGTGTCCCAGTAACCCCCCCCAGCGTGTCACAGTAAGCCCCGCCCCCAGCGTGTCCCAGTAACCCCCCCCAGCGTGTCCCAGTAAGCCCCGCCCCCAGCGTGTCCCAGTAACCCCCCCAGCGTGTCCCAGTAACCCCCCCAGCGTGTCACAGTAACCCCCCCCAGCGTGTCCCAGTAAGCCCCGCCCCCAGCGTGTCCCAGTAAGCCCCGCCCCCAGCGTGTCCCAGTAAGCCCCGCCCCCAGAGGGCGCTCCGCTCACCAGAGTACGGCTGCACGTTGACGCCCCAGCGCGCCGCGTCCAGGCCGTACGCCTCCAGGGCGCGCCGCTGGCACAGCAGCTCCAGCTGGTCCACGTGCTCCGTCCCGCCGTAGTACCTGGGAGGAAGAGGACGGGGTCACAAGAGGAAGAGGACGGGGTCACAAGAGGAAGAGGACGGGGTCACAAGAGGAAGAGGAAGAGGACGGGGTCACAAGAGGAAGAGGATGGGGGTCACAAGAGGAAGAGGACGGGGTCACAAGAGGAAGAGGAAGAGGACGGGGTCACAAGAGGAAGAGGACGGGGTCACAAGAGGAAGAGGAGGAGGGACGGGGGTCACAAGAGGAAGAGGACGGGGTCACAAGAGGAAGAGGAAGAGGACGGGGTCACAAGAGGAAGAGGAGGAGGGACGGGGGTCACAAGAGGAAGAGGAGGAGGGACCGGGGTCACAAGAGGAAGAGGACGGACGGGGTCACAAGAGGAAGAGGAGGACCGGGGACACAAGAGGAGGAGGAGGAGGACGGGGGTCACAAGAGGAGGAGGAGCAGGAGGGACGGGGGTCACAAGAGGAAGAGGAGGAGGGACCGGGGTCACAAGAGGAGGAGGAGGAGGAGGGGCCGGGGTCACAAGAGGAAGAGGAGGAGCAGGAGGGACGGACGGGGGTCACGGGGAGACACGACGTGGGACTGCCTCAGGGTGGGGGACATGTTGCGGCTCTATGTGGCCCTCGTCTGGTCGTTCTTCGATACTAAACCGTTCTCAGAGATCAAGCTGTGCTTTGAGGGGGTTTTGTTCAATCAGTCGTTAGGTATTGATGTTTCCTCTCCTCTCTCAGCTTCTGGCTTCTTGCAACATGAAGTCTGGAGAGGAGACGCTGGTGAGGTGTAGTTAGTGTATGAGGCCTCATGCTGTGAGTACCTCTGGTGTAGTTAGTGTATGAGGCCTCAAGCTGTGAGTACCTCTGGTGTAGTTAGTGTATGAGGCCTCAAGCTGTGAGTACCTCTGGTGTAGTTAGTGTATGAGGCCTCAAGCTGTGAGTACCTCTGGTGTAGTTAGTGTATGAGGCCTCAAGCTGTGAGTACCTCTGGTGTAGTTAGTGTATGAGGCCTCAAGCTGTGAGTACCTCTGCTGAGGTGTTGTTACTGTAGGTCACTGTGTGCGTACCTCTGGTGAGGTGTTGTTACTGTAGGTCACTGTGTGCGTACCTCTGCTGAGGTGTTGTTACTGTAGGTCACTGTGTGCGTACCTCTGCTGAGGTGTTGTTACTGTAGGTCCCTGTGTGCGTACCTCTGCTGAGGTGTTGTTACTGTAGGTCACTGTGTGCGTACCTCTGGTGAGGTGTTGTTACTGTAGGTCACTGTGTGCGTACCTCTGCTGAGGTGTTGTTACTGTAGGTCACTGTGTGCGTACCTCTGCTGAGGTGTTGTTACTGTAGGTCACTGTGTGCGTACCTCTGGTGAGGTGTTGTTACTGTAGGTCACTGTGTGCGTACCTCTGGTGAGGTGTTGTTACTGTAGGTCACTGTGTGCGTACCTCTGTCCCGGGTATCCCTCAGAGTACTTGTTGTTCATGCAGGAGCCCAGCGCCTCCAGAACCGCTCGGCTGGCGAAGTTCTCCGAAGCGATCAGCTCCAGACCGAACGTCTGCCGGTGCTTCTCCTGCTTGATGATGGAGAACACCTGACACACACACACACACACACACACACACACACACACACACACACACACACACACACACACACACACACACACACACACACACACACACACACACACACACACACACACACACACACACACACATTAATAAATCCAATAGGTATGTCCCATTCTACCTAAAGCCCTTCCAGGTCAGTTCCGGTAGTTCAGATGAGTTTCCTGTGGCCGGCGACTCCTCCCAGCGCTGGTGTTTACAGTCCAATGTTCTCCGGTTGTTTTCATTACATCTAATAGTCGGGTCTCAGCAGCTGATGATGAAACCGTTTAAACTACAGTCCTTGTGAAGCATTTAACCCCAACTCAAGTTTACTATATTCTTAAAGCCGGCCTAACAGTCTAAACAAACTAAAGTCTTACACTTCAATCTTTTCTAAGAAATGCACCCGAAGGGATTACATAGGGTCACTGTTAGATCTGAAAACATAACTACTAAAGCATTCTTCATGACCAAAACACAGATTAAACATATCTTTATTTAATAATCACATTGAAAACAAGGTCTCAACGGAATTTGCATAACTTTGCAAAAGGGCGTGCACATCAAAATGCATCATGGGATTCTTTTGTTGAGGAAACTGCCTGGCTGTGAGGACGCAAGAGAGTTTGAGTTCTGTTTAATCCAAAAATCAACGTAATCTATCGAAAACTTTGTCTGATGTGTGTTACGAACTCTGGCTGTTTCAAACACATCAATGTCTTTCCATGAAGACAAAACATTTCAGGTTCATTTCTAAACAATGACCTGAAACGATTCTACCAACATATTCAACGAACACCTCAGCGTTCCCACCAGGGTGACTGTGACATAGGTGCATTCTCACCTCAGCGTTCCCACCAGGGTGACTGTGACATAGGTGCATTCTCACCTCAGAGTCGTTGGTGGCCAGAGGCTCCAGCATCATGGCGTTGTGGGAGTCCCACGTCTCTCTGCTGATTGTCTGGCCGTTTGTAGACATGGTGATGAATCTGATGAATGAATCCAAGGGTGAATTCAGGTTTGAGATGAAACCACAATAAAACAATCGAATATATAGTCAAAGGTAAAATGCCCTAAATCCATAAAAACAACAACAAAGGATAACTGCAGTCCACCCAGTATAGTGTGGGTCCTGTTTGTTAAACTTTAAACCACAATGTCGATTCTTCTGATAAGACATGCCTATTCAAGCCAGCGGCTGCAAATATATATCTTTTGAAGTGTATCGCAGTTTACAACAGCAGGTATAAAACCAATGTGTTATGTGATCATCGTGGAAACGAGGCGGGATCGAAGTAGGTCAACAACTGTGGTCCAGGGTATACTGCAGCTGTCGGCTGCGTTCACTGCTGGACTAAGATTGCATTCAGCCAACGCATGACTTATATTATCTGGTTCGGTAGATGATAAACTGCTGATCGCAAAAACATTACTGTGCACGACACCACAGCAAGTAAGTCGACCACAGGTTTGGACTTTCTAAAACCGATAGGCGAATTTTAACCTCACAGTGAACTCGTTAAAGCTCGTGTCTTTACTGTAATCACGGGCATAACGGAATGCAATCAAATCTTTACGCAAAAAATTAGCAAAAAAGCGCATTAAAACGATATAGTAAGAATGAGTACAACGTTCACAAAAAGATAACGGTATCGTTACTACTGTATATTGGTGTATTGTCAAGTATAATTCATATCGATGCAAAAGTACCATAGAAATACATACAAAATGTGTAACTCACGGGTTTAATTCACTGGCCGCTGCTGTCACACTACAAACCTGCAAGAACGTGTTTCCTCTGTGGTGTGGTCGAAGTCCGCCAAACTTCCACCCAACCAACCAACCTCCACCCAACCTCCACCAATCAACCTGCAGGAGGCGGGACTCGGGGTCCTCGTGTGTGTGACGCGGTCCCCTCGGGTCACCCACACGGGTTAAGGTCTACTATGTTGATATTATTAGGAATTATAGCTACCTATATTTGCCCGTTGTACTTTTGGTTAAGGGTGAATGTCCGCATGTCAGGTGAAAGAACGCAGAACCTCGATAGCGTACAAAACAGAGCGTTCTGAATTGTGGGTTTTCAAATGTTGGACAAAGAGCGAACAAAGCTGATTGTCCAGATCAAAGATATTTGTCAATGACCAACATTGACAAACGGCTTAAACCTGTTGTGTGTCCTCACGGCAGAGGCTGTGGTCGTCATGTATTCATCACCAGTCGTCATGTATTCATCACCAGTCATGTATTCATCATCCTGGACTACTGTTTCTCCTTTTACCTCACTACAACACAACCTATAAATGTTACCAGGGCTTAAGATAATATGAAGCTTTTTGCATAATGATGTGTGTATTAATACACAACCAATGTAAATTGTATGTTTTTTTCAGATGAAATCTTGAACCAGCATTGTTGTAGATTCAAATGGCTACAGTATTAACATGAGGAGTCCATGCTGAAGGGTACCCAAGAAAAAGGACAAGAGAACAGACAATATTCATATTTTTACAGTTTATATATTCATCTGAAATATTCATTTAGTTGAGTTATATACAATGCAAAATCCAAATGAAAAAATAAACCAAAGTTCACTGAGAAACCTGGCTTGCAGCATGGTGAGGGGATCAGTGTGTTACCACCACGGTGGGCATGGTGTCCTTCCCAGGCTTGGGGGTTCGTTCCCAGGCTTGGGGGTTCGTTCCCAGGCTTGGGGGGTCGTTCCCAGGCTTGGGGGTTCGTTCCCAGGCTTGGGGGTTCGTTCCCAGGCTTGGGGGTTCGTTCCCAGGCTTGGGGGTTCGTTCCTAGGATAGGGGGTTCGTTCCCAGGCTTGGGGGGTCGTTCCCAGGCTTGGGGGTTCGTTCCTAGGATAGGGGGTTCGTTCCTAGGCTTGGGGGGTCGTTCCTAGGATAGGGGGTTCGTTCCCAGGCTTGGGGGGTCGTTCCCAGGCTTGGGGGTTCGTTCCCAGGATAGGGGTAAGGTGTCTCCAATCCCGGCCGTTCTTCTTGGGAGGAGCAACGAAGCAAATATTCCATTCCAAAAAAATATATCAAAGCCCCTTTGATTCAACGGGCCTCTGAATGTTCTTATGTTACAGTAAAATGCTTTGGAGGTTCTCTTCAGAGGAGGTACCAGTCCATCGTGCGGTGGTCAGGACACTGGGGTCCTTCAGAGAGGGGGGGTCTCTCTGTGGGCTGCTGCCTGGACACACACACACACACACACACACACACACACACACACACACACACACACACACACACACACACACACACACACACACACACACACACACACACACACACACACACACACACACACACACACACACACAGTAAGTTGAATACCAACATCTATCTCAATATGCCCGCCATGAGCTGAGAGCTGATGTGATTGGTCCACGGAGCAGCAGAAGGTACCGTGGATCACTTGGCGGCCTTCCCAGCCGCCGCCCTCTTCTTCTCCTCCTCCTTCTTCTTGGCGGCGTCCTCCCGCTGCTTCCTGACGATGGCGAGCCGGGCCAGGTCCGCCTTGGCCTGGTCCGTCTTCCCCGCCAGGTGCATCTTCATGTAGCGCTCCTTGGCCTTCTGCTTCTCCAGCTCCTCCCTGACGGAGGACATGAGAGGAGGCGTGTTGGTCCCCGTCCAGAGAGACGGACCGGACCGCCCGGACCGGACCGCCCGGACCGGACCGCCCGGACCGGACCGCCCGGACCGCACGGACCGGACCGCCCGGACCGGACCGCCCGGACCGGACCGCCCGGACCGGACCGCACGGACCGGACCACCCGGACCGGACCGCACGGACCGGACCACCCGAACCGCCTAGACCGAACCGCCTGGACCGGACCACCCAGACCGGACCGGACCGGACCGCCCGGACTGGACCGCCCAGACCGGAACACCAAGACCGGACTGGACCAGACCGGACCGGACCGCCCAGACCTGACTGCCCAGACCGGACCGCCCAGACCGGACTGCCCAAACCGGACTGGACCGCCCAGACCGGAACGCCAAGTCCGGACCGCCCGGACCGGACTGGACCGCCCGGACCGGACCGCCCGGACTGGCCCGACCGGACCGGACCGCCCGGACCGGACCGCCCGGACCGGAACGCCAAGTCCGGACCGCCCGGACCGGACCGGACCGCCCGGACCGGACCGCCCGGACTGGCCCGACCGGACCGGACCGCCCACACCGGACCGCCCGGACTGCCCGGAACGGACCGCCCAGCCACCGCACGTTAGAGAGAACCAGAGGCTTCTAAAGACGGTTTAAATATGGATTCCTTTTGCCCATTTCCTTTAGTGAGCGGCGTCTGACCACTAGAGACAACATTTATGACCTAACAACCAGTACAAGAAAAACAAGGAATAAGTACCACAGATTAGATAAGACGTGTGTGTGTGTGTGTGTGTGTGTGTGTGTGTGTGTGTGTGTGTGTGTGTGTGTGTGTGTGTGTGTGTGTGTGTGTGTGTGTGTGTGTGTGTGTGTGTGTGTGTGTGTTACCTCTCTCTCCTGGATAGGGTCTTGGGCTCGTCCATCTCTATCTGCGTCACCTTCTTGGACTTCTGGACGATCCTGTTGGGGTTCTCGATCTCGATCATCCCCTCCACGCCGCCTCTCTTCTTCTGCAAACAGAGCATGTGTTCATCAGAGGGGCTGATGGGATACGCCGGGGGTCAGCGCGGGTCCAGACCTCGACGCGTCACCACGAGCACCGGCCTGAAGAACAGGGAGGAAGAGCGGGGGTACCTGGGAGCCTTCGTCATCGTCGCTGTCCTCGGACCCGGAGCCCGGGAGCTGCTCCTCCACGCCGTCGGGCTGGGCGCACGCCCCCCCGCTCTCCGTCTCCGTCTGTGAGGGTTAGGGAGGAACCAGACGGTCACATGACCCGGAGACGGTCAGTCACATGACCCGGAGACGGTCAGTCACATGACCCGGAGACGGTCAGTCACATGACCCAGAGAGACGGTCAGTCACCTGACCCACACACAGAGACGGCGTTAACCAGCCGGTCACATGACCCACACACAGACCTCCTACCTCCCCTCCTCTCCTCCTACCTCCCCTCCTCTCCTCCTACCTCCCCTCCCCTCCTCCCCTCCCCTCCTCTCCTCCTACCTCCCCACCTCTCCTCCTACCTCCCCTCCTCTCCTCCTACCTCCCCTCCTCTCCTCCTACCTCCCCTCCTCCTACCTCCCCTCCTCTCCTCCTACCTCCCCTCCTCTCCTCCTACCTCCCCACCTCTCCTCCTACCTCCCCTCCTCTCCTCCTACCTCCCCTCCTCTCCTCTCCTCCTACCTCCCCACCTCTCCTCCTCCCCTCCCCACCTCTCCTCCTACCTCCCCTCCTCTCCTCTCCTCCTACCTCCCCTCCTCTCCTCCTACCTCCCCACCTCTCCTCCTACCTCCCCTCCTCTCCTCCTACCTCCCCTCTCCTCCTACCTCCCCTCCTCTCCTTCTACCTCCCCTCCTCTCCTCTCCTCCTACCTCCCCTCCTCTCCTCCTACCTCCCCTCCCCTCCTACCTCCCCTCCCCTCCCCTCCTCTCCTCCTACCTCCTCCTACCTCCTCCTACCTCCCCTCCTCTCCTCCTACCTCCCCTCCTCTCCTCCTACCTCCCCTCCCCTCCTCCTACCTCCCCTCCCCTCCTCTCCCCCTACCTCCTCCTACCTCCCCTCCTCTCCTCCTACCTCCCCTCCTCTCCCCCTACCTCCTCCTACCTCCTCTCCTCTCCCCCTACCTCCTCCTACCTCCCCTCCTCTCCTCCTACCTCCCCTCCTCTCCCCCTACCTCCTCCTACCTCCTCTCCTCTCCTCCTACCTCCCCTCCTCTCCTCCTACCTCCCCTCCTCTCCCCCTGCCTCCTCCTACCTCCCCTCCTCCTACCTCCTTTCCTCTCCTCCTTCCTGCCCTCCCCTCCTCTCTTCCCCTCCTACCTCCTACCTCCTTCCTCTCCTCCTACCTCCTCTCCTCTCCTCCTACCTCTTCTCCTCTCCTCCCCTCCTCTCCTCCTACCACTCCCTCTTCCCCTCCCCTCCTCTCCTCTCCTACCTCCTTCCTCTCCTTCTCCTCTTTCATCTGGGCGTCGATCTCCTCAGGGCTGGTGTATGTCCGCATGCGTCCCTTATGGCCGCCCTTCTTAGCCCCTTAGTCGGGGGAAAAATGGATATAAATACTTATTATTTACAAATACATATTATACAAAAATACAAATTATATATAAGTACATATTATATATAAATACACACTAATATATGATCTATAACCACAGACATCCGTCATATCACCATGGAGACCTGGCACGTGACAATATATGTGCTCACAAACCCACATTATGGTGAACTAAACTGTTACTGGTACTGTTACTTTTAGTTATATTACTGTTAGTGTTAGTGCTGTTACTACTGTAGTGTTACTACTGTAACTGCTACTACTATTACTACTGTTAAAACTGATACTACTGTAACTGTTACGACTGATACTGTTAAAACTGTTACTGCTAAATACTGTTACTAATTATTACACATGAAGCCACGTGAAGCCTGACAGACCGCCAGCATGACAGACTCTGGGTCTCACGTTAGCATCATAAAACCTTCTTCTCTTAACCAGAAGATCAGATCCACGGTGGATTGTATTTTATAGGGTCAGTCTTACCTCCTTTCGGCATCCTGCTCAGTAACGTCTGAACCTGTTTGAGTGAATATGAAGAGAAAGCTGTAATGTGAAGAGTCAGCCCGACTGACAGCTGCTAAAAACACTGAGGTCTGCTCACGTACGGTCTGGGTGGGCCAATGATACGCCTTGTAGAAATGTTTGATGTACTGAACACGGGGTGACTTTCATAAGGACAAATTTACTCTTTTTAAATCAATGAAAGCATGTATTTCAATGAAATGATTGGAAATATCACACATTTTTTGAATTCCAAATTCCAGAGCGACAGACTTTGTTATTTCTCAACAGGCAGTTGTATCGACTACTAACCTGATGCAACACGCAAAGCACACGAGAAAGAAAACAGTTTTGATCTGATAACATAATAACGATATTTATACAGTCATAGTGACACAGTGTGAAATAACTTATATTAAGGTGATTATCTATGATTTCTATGACACAATTTACATCAATGCATGTTGCTTATAAAGATGATGCACATTTCAAGCGACCATGCCTGATAGATTTGGAGGAGATTATGGAACAGATAGGGGCACCGGTTATTTGGCTTGGTGACTTTAATGCACATAACCCTTTGTGGGGAAGCAGGATGAAAGATACGAATGGGAGCACAATGGAGGATTTTATGGACAAATATGGTTTAGTATGTATGAATGATGGCAGGCCAACTAGGTTTGAAATTAAGACGGGGGCAGTTTCATGCATAGATTTAGCATTAGCATCCAGTGAATACGCAAGGGTAGGAGAATGAGACAATATGGACAGGTACTCAATGGGTAGTGATCATTTTCCAATACTTTCGAGGTTTGGGAAAACATCAAACACATAACAGAGAAAATCCAAGAGTCATTAAATAAAATAATGTAATGGGGAAGCAGGTGGGGATTTAAGATTTCAACGGAAAAAACTAAATATGTTGTATTTGGCAATAAGCAAACTGAGTGAAAAAATAAAAATAAAAAATAAAAATAAAAATAAAATAAAAACTTGCATGGGACATTTTTTTTTATTAAAAACCATGTAGACAGTATCGTGAGCAAGTGTGGTAAAGTTATAAATGTCATGCGGTCCATATCGGGAAGTTTGTGGGGTGCTGGCCAGGATACACAGATGATGAGTTACAGGGCAATGGTCAGATCGAGGATGGATTATGGGTGTTTGTGTTACGGGACGGCAGCAAAAACAATTCTCAAGAGATTAAGTAGTGCAGGCAAAGGCCCTGAGAGTCGTCTGTGGGGCCTTCCCTTCCACCCCAATCGCAGCCTTACTTGTGGAAATGGGGGAGACCCCATTGGGTATCAGAAGGTCTAAGCTGGCAATGCAGTATATCTGTAAATTAAGGGGACATCAAGGGGAGAATGTGGGCGAGCTGGCTTTGGAAGGTGCATGGGAGTGGGGAGGAGCAAGAGCGAAAGTGAATGTTTCATTTTTAAAGTCAATAAGGAAATGGGAAGGATGGAGTTTGGGGAGGAGGGAGGAGGGGGTGGCCCCTGCAGGGCACTGGCCAACTATACCACCATGGATTCTACCAGTGCCAGAGATAGATATAAGTTTGTTAGCTCATGAGAGAACTGCAACATTGGGGGCATTGTAAATGAAAGGCTAAATAACAAATGGGGACAGTACATACAAATATACACTGATGGGGCTCAAGACCCAAGGACTGGGAAGTCTGGGTTTGCTTTTTGCATATGGATGTTGTCAAATATAGGCGACTGTCTGAGGGGGTTTCAGTTTACACCACAGAGCTGCTTGCAATAATCTGGGCTATGCAGTGGGTGGAGGTGGAGGGTGGAGGAGGTCAGGCCAGGGCCAGTTGTGATATGCTCTGACTCTGCTTCAGTGCTGATGACATTGAGCCAGGTCGGACCTCATGGTGGAGCTTCTTACCCTGATGTACAGGATTGAGCAGGCGGGAGAGTCAGTGGGGTTCATGTGGGGATAGAGGGGAATGAGCTAGCTGATGGGGCAGCAAAAAGGGCTTCAAGAAGGGAAGATGTGGATGTAAAAGTGAGGCTGGGGTTAACTGAGTGTAGGTCAATCATCATAAAGAACCTCATGGCTGTGTGGCAGGAGGAGTGGGATAAGGAGGGGGAGGCATTACCACAGCTTGCAGCATAGAGTCACAAAGAGCCAGTGTCTTTTGGGAAAGGAAGGGAGGCATACAGTCATGATGACCAGACTGAGGCTGGGGCATTGCGGACTCGCATGGGACTTACAAAAACTTGGGAAACATGAAAATGGACTATGCGGAGTGTGTAAAAAAACACCAAACAGTAAAACATATCCTGATGGAATGTACTGGACTCACTCGACAGAGGGAACTTCTGTATGCGGCAGTGGAAAGCCTGGGCACAACACTGGTTACACTAAAGAGCCTTCTAAATCCCATTGAGAATCAGCCTGGGACTATAAAAACGGTCCTGGATTTCATAACGGCCACTGGATTATTCCTATGGAAATAGGAATAATCTATTTGAAATATATATATATATTTATTTATTTTCTTTGTTCGTCTGTGTGGTTATTTATTTTTTGTCCTGTGGGTGGCAGCAATGTGCCGCAAAGGCATACAGACTACCGGAAATTAAAAGAAGAAGAAGAACAAGCGACTATGCCCAGGAAGGACCCCGAGTGACGTTTTATTGCAGGGCCGCCGCAGTTCTACAAAAGGGACGAGAAGACGCCAACATTTCTTGAAATATTCCTTTTAACCTTTTAGAGCCATGCCCAAAGTAAAGAGAAGCAGGAAGCCGCCGCCGGACGGCTGGGAGCTCATCGAGCCGACCTTGGACGAGTTGGACCAGAAGATGAGAGAAGGTAAGAACGGCTCGTTGTTCATCACGAGAGGTGGCGGACCGCGGTGAGGCCTTCAGCATCACGGAGTTAATGTTGATCAGAGATTCACTCCGAGACACACTGGTCACCTCATGCCTACTAGAGATCCCACTCGGTCCTCGTCTGTCCCCAACACATTTACAAGTCGTTCATCTTTATTTGAACTGTTCCATTGTGCTGTAGCGGCTGCTGCTCTCATGACTACAGCCGTAAACACGATCATTTAAAAAACGTTTACATGGAAGAAGTCCACTACATTTGCACAGAAGTCCCTTTGGACGGTGCGGTGGCAGATCGGGGGGTCAGTGTTTTTGTTTTGTGCCGCAGCTGAGACGGAGCCGCACGAGGGCAAGCGGAAGGTGGAGTCGCTGTGGCCGATCTTCCGGCTGCATCACCAGCGGAGCAGATACATCTTCGACCTCTTCTACAAGCGGAAGGCCATCAGCCGGGGTGAGGCTCATTAACGCAACCTTCCAAACACACACACCAAGATGAAGTACCAGGCAATTGTTTAGTTATTCTTTATCCCGACTTTTAATTGCATCGTTATGTAGAAACGCGCCTTTCCCCTGTTCCTCTAGAGCTGTATGAGTACTGCATAAAGGAGGGCTATGCAGACAAGAATCTGATCGCCAAGTGGAAGAAACAGGGCTACGAGAACCTGTGCTGCCTGCGTTGCATCCAGACCAGAGACACAAACTTTGGAACCAACTGCATCTGTAGAGTCCCCAAGAGCAAGCTGGAAGTGGTAAGTCTTATGGTCGCTCTTGTCAGAATAGGCTTATCTACTGCAGGAAGTGCTATCACGATCAGAAAAATGTTTTCTGTGAAAAGTTAAGAGCGTTTAGGAGCGATTGTAGAGGGAATCTAAAGGTACTGTCTGTCTGACCCCCTGACGGTCTGTCTGACCCCCTGACGGTCTGTCTGACCCCCTGACGGTCTGTCTGACCCCCTGACGGTGTCTGTCTAACCCCCTGACGGTCTGTCTGACCCCCTGGCGGTGTCTGTCTGACCCCCTGACGTAGGGCTGGGCGATAAACCGATTTTATCGATTAATTCGAGTGTGTAGCTCACGTCGACTTGTTCAAATGAAAATCGGTTTTCTCTTCAACATCCGCAAACACTTCCCTCGCAGCTCCCGTAGTTTGGAATGGGCTCAGCCCTCCCCCCGCACAGAGCGCGCATTTACCAAAGTGATACACAAACATGGCAGCGAGTTTGACAAGTTGTTATTCATACATGTATAATCTATTTTGAGGTAAACATAATTCATTTGAATTATATCTGTGTGGTTTAATAATTCGTCGATCTGTTGGTAATTCGTCGATTTTTTTGGTAATGCCTCGGGGCTCCAGTAGGGGGATCGCGCTCCTCTTCCTCATTCAATACAGACGAGTGAAGGAAAGAGCTGCGTGCGTGTTTTTCCTCATTCTTCTCCCGTTACTATTCCCTTTCTTAAGGTAATTATTACCGTTTGCAAAACACTGTATATTTATCACCAGTGTTGAAAGTTTGAATGTTATGTTGGCACTTTATCAGAAGTCCTCTTATCATTAGAAATATTTTATGTTTACAGAAATATTTTATTTTATATTTTACATTTTATGTTATGTTACAGGTTACACTGTTTACAATGGCAGGGCCTGCCATAATGCTTTTTTATGTAAATCGATTTAAATCGGAAATCGGATTTTTTATGAAAAAATCGGGGATTATTATTTTAGGCCATATCGCCCAGCCCTACCCTGACGGTCTGTCTGACCCCCTGGCGGTCTGTCTGACCCCCTGGCGGTCTGTCTGACCCCCTGGCGGTCTGTCTGACCCCCTGGCGGTCTGTCTGACCCCCTGGCGGTCTGTCTGACCCCCTGACGGTCTGTCTAACCCCCTGACGGTCTGTCTCCCCAGGGGAGGATCATCGAGTGCACTCACTGCGGCTGCAGAGGCTGCTCCGGTTGAGCCCGCCACCTTCTGGTTCCTCCTTTTTGTTTTTTCATCGATGGGACATCAGGGCTCGCCCCGCCCCCTCCTGTGTGCTCTTACAACGCTGGAGCGAGCTGGAATTGGTGGAAAGTGGCCTGGTGCAGAAACCCCCTAGACCCCCCCCCCCCCCCGCCATTAACCCCAACCATCCCATAATGACCTCCAGTTAGACTGATTCAGACACGAGGCTGAGCCCATGAATCTGAAGCCCATCGCTGACAGGGTGGAACCCGGTTGGCGTTCCGGTAGAAACCCGGACGCCACCGTCTTACATCGTGCCGTGCGTGTTGATTCAGAGTCGGGTGAACGCGGGGATCTCTGAGTTGCTGCTTCTGTTTCTTCTGACGGCGGCAGCAGCTTTCAAAATTAAAACAGTCGATGGGGGATTCTGTCCAGATGGATTAAGTTGCTTTTGGACCAGACTCGTCATTCCAGTCAGGAAACACTGTGACGTCATCAGGGCATTTTATTATGTTTCATTTGAGGGGGGGGTGGGGGGTTAGTTTGTTTTGTGGTTGCCTGTTTCTTTTTTCGTTATCCTTGTAACAATTTTAAATAAAAAAAATGCTTACTTTCCAGTTTTGACACTGTTGGGTGTGTATGTGTTACCAGTGCTCATTTTGTATTGAGTAGTTGCCTTTGGCAATGGTAGATTAAATATTTCATATTCATTTCTGGATCCGTTTACAATCTTTACCAATCACAAGAGTTCCGTTTCATATCCACACTGAATTTAATATCTAGATAAAAACAAACTTTGCTGGAATGAGCAAACGGGCTCCTAAGCGTTGGGTCCTGAGAACGGGCGATAAAGTATTCGGTTCGCGGTGAGGATGTGTTGACTATCAAAGGTGCTACACGATTACCTGCATCTCCCCTGATGCTGTCAGTTTGAGGGACATTGATCACTGAAGGAGACCAGAGACGGATACAGCAGAGCAGGTGATCTTTAATAGGATCTGAAGTTGGTCTTGGCATCAATGAGATCCATCAGCTGCCGACTGAACAGATATGCTAATTTAACAGGTGCTGACAGGACATCAACAAACCATGGCTATAAATAATTTAATGTGACAAACGAATATCAATACTACTAGACTGCGTCCATAAATATACAGAATGTCTTCAAGAAAACAATATTGGTCGAAACCAAAGTGGGCCTTCATCTAAATGAAAAAAGGTTTTACAGGTGTAATACAAAAAAAAAGTAAATTAAATGCTGACTAATGTGTCAACATTGAGCACAAAGTGGTATGGCTTATTCAGATTACATTCTACATATTAGGGTTAGAGACGACCCAGGTGACAACAGTGGACTTTGGAACATCCCCCCCCCACGTAAAAAACGAAATAGGAAAGCATGAAGGCCCAATCCAACGGCGTTCAGATGGCGTTCTGTAGGTGTCCGCATAAAGCAGGTGGGGGCGGGACAAAGCTTCTCTCAAAGCTTTTCTTCAACAGAGGAATGTAATTGGACAAAATACTTGTCCGTTAACGTAAGTGCAGGCATGTTTCATTACTGCGTAACACAGCGGTAAGACAGACGTAAGCCCATGTGTTGTGTTCTGTATCGTGGTGGTAGGGTGATTCAACAATAAGAACCCAGTGAGGTCCTTAGAGCCATCTTTAGTCTGTGAGCCCTTTAAGATATACAGTGCGGCAAAAATAAAGTTAAAGCTTGAGTTAAGGTGCATTCCAACAATGTGGATGAAA
>NC_082383.1:400375-432875 GCF_031168955.1 Gadus macrocephalus
AACATTATGGTCACACGTTATGGTTAGCTACTGCACTATAGAGAAACATTATGGTCACACGTTATGGTTAGCTACTGCACTATAGAGAAACATTATGGCTGCCTCCTCCAGGTCGTGATGAGGAGGTACTGAGACCGGATCCTCTCTCTGACTCCGCGGGAGGGAAAGGGCAGAGCAACGGGGGGGAAGGGGGGAGTAGACCCAGCAGGAGGGGGGGGGGGGGGGGGGGGAGTAGACCCAGCGGGGGGGGGGGGGGGGGGGGGGGGCTCGTATTGCCATCTGTTGCAGGCAATACGATTGGTCCTTATTGGTCAAACAGTCTGTGAAGGGAGAATTTTAACATAATGCAACTCGCTAAGTAGGATCGGGCTGGTTTAAACACACACACACACACACACACACACACACACACACACTCACTATGTACATTATGACTCAGAAGGACTGAGTCATATCGTTATGAAAACAGCTGTAAAGTGACCGCGCTCACTGAGTGAACACGCACTGCAGACAGACGTTAGAGTGAAGCGGTTGGCTTCACTGATTCACCTGATCCCCGTTCCCCATTCGGCCCCCAGGGGGCGGCGTGGGTCTTACCTCTGCAGCCCGATGAGCTTCCAGCGGTGCAGGTCGGCGAGGCTGGGGGTGCAGGACAGCCAGGCCTGGACCCTCTCCCCGCGGGGCCCGGGGCCCGGCACGAACAGGGCCAGGGCGGACACCATCCGCCGCACGCGGGCCTCGTCGGAGCCCAGCACCACCAGGGTGCGGCCGCTCAGCAGGCACCACAGCGCCTGCAGCGCGAAGGGGTACTGCCGCACGAAGCGCAGCGCGCCCTGCCCCGCCCTCTTCCTCTGCCGCAGGGTCACGCCCCCCCCGTAGCACGGCGGCGACCCCGCCCGGTCCGACCCCGCCGAGGCGCTGACCGTGCGGTCCGAGCCGTCGTCCGCGGCCCCGCCCCCCGCCCCCACGGCGGGGGGCTCTGCCTGGGGGGGGCCCACGGCGTAGGCCCCCTGCAGCGCGGGCGAGGCCAGGGGCTCCCGGCTGACCACGCCGGCTGGCGGCGTCGGTGGGCCGGGCCCGTCCAGCCCGGCGTCCGACGCGGCGTCCCCGAGGGAGCCCTCGTACAGGAAGGCGTCCTGGGCCATG
The DNA here is from genome assembly GCF_031168955.1 of Gadus macrocephalus. NCBI lineage: Eukaryota > Metazoa > Chordata > Actinopteri > Gadiformes > Gadidae > Gadus > Gadus macrocephalus. The sequence goes on from NC_082383.1 coordinate 401,522, forward strand.
CAGCACGCCGCGTCCATCTGCCCCAGCGCCGCCTCCAGGTCCGTCCGCAGGGCGGGGGCCCCCTGCGGGGACGCGGGGGTCCGGTCGCCCCCGTTCTCCGCCTCGTCCTCCCCGCCCGTGGTCTCCGTGCCCTCGCTGGTGCTCTGCCTCTCAGGGGTCAGGTCGGGGTCAAAGAGCAGGTCGGGGTCGGCGGGGTCGGACCGGGCGCTGGCCGCGCTCCGGTCCCGGTCCGGGGGCCCCCCGGGGCCCTCGGCGCTGCGCTCGCTGCTGAAGCTGCACTTGGTGTCCTCCGAGGTCTCCGGGGTCTGGTCCGAGGGGGACGACTCCGGGCGGCTCCGCCCCGGCCGCAGGGGGCCCCCCCCCGCTGCTGGGTCCAGGGGTCCCGGCGGCCGCAGGGCGTCCAGCTCCAGCGCCAGAGGACACAGCACGATGGGCGGGGGCCGCGGGGGCCAGGGCCCGTCGCCGGCGTGGCTCAGAGCGCAGGCCGGCCTCGCCGTCTCCCCGTCGCCCCCCATGTCCTCCCCCGGGTCCTCCTCAAACAGGAAGTTGGTGGCCTGCTGCTTCCTGCGCAGCGCCCGGTCCAGCCGCCGGCTGTACTGGTAGCAGAGGTCTCCGCTGAAGAGGCGCTCCGTGCCGCGCAGCAGGTCCAGCGTGGCCGCGTGGAAGCGGCTCTCGCTCAGCTCCGACAGCGTCTTCAGGCGCTTGTCGAAGCACTTGGGGGACTTGGCCTTGATGAGCTGGGGGGTGTAGGACGGCCGGCGCCCCACGCCCTCCTCCCCCTCCCCCTCCCCGGGGCCCCTCCCCGTTGCGCCCCGCGGCCCCCGGGCCGTCGGGCCGCAGGGCGTGGTCCAGCGTGGCGTACTTCTCCAGCAGGTCCTCGTAGCCCCGCGTCCCCTCGGTGAGGCAGCGGGGGCAGGGTGCGGCCTGGGGGTCCCGGCGGGGACGCCCCGGGTACGAGCTGATCTGCCGCAGCAGGTCCCGGTGCTCGTAGATGCTCTTCTCCACGTTGGCCAGCTCGTTGGCCTTCTCCACCACCTGGGAGGAGTAGATCCCGGGGGGGGCCGCCTCCCTCTGGAGCCCCTCCTCCTTCCGCAGCACCAAGCGGGTGTACCTGGGGGGACGGGGGGGGGGGACGGACACATCATCAGTCATCAGGGGCACATGAGCTCCATGCATAACGAGCTGAGAGAACAAACCAGATCATCCATCACACACAGACTCATCACCCCCAGGACAGGAACACTCACTCCAGGTCCTGCAGCTTCCTCTGCAGCTCCTTGGCGAACGCTCTCCTGTTGCCGGTCTTCAGGCACTCGGACGCCTGCGAGAAGCGCTGGCTCAGCTCCTCGAACTGCATCATGATCTTCCGCTCGTCCGCGGACACGTAGGCCATGCAGAAGGGCCGCACGAAGCCCCGCGCCTCCAGGTCGTACAGAGTGAGGTGGTGGACGTAGGCGAACGCCCCTTCCTTCGAGTCCCCGAGCACCACCCGCGAGTCCTCCACGAAGCTGAGTCGCGGGTAGCCGCTCCCCGGCGGGTGGCCCACGAACGACGCCTGGTAATCTACCGACATGATCCGCAGGGAGAAGTAGTTGAGGTCGAAGGTGCCACAAACCGTGGGGTCGTCGGGGATGGTGAGCAGAGGCTGCGGGCCGACCTGCTCCGAGAACTCCGAGATGAGGATGAAGTCTTTGGTGAACTTAGCGTACGAGGTCTTGGCCCAGGGGTTGGAGTTGGCGTGGGGGTACAGAGGCACGGAGAACTCGTCGGGCAGAGCCAGGGGGTCGGCGTTCGCTTCCCCATTCTCATCTTCTCTAGTCAGAGCCACCACGTCCGGTGAGCCGATCATAATGAAGAGGGGAAGCAAAGCATCAGAACCTCACAGCACGTACCGCACGACTGGAGCCGTCAGATCAGAGTCCATTCGCTGTTCTGTCGAATGATCCCGCTCTGTACATCCTGTTCGGCTATAGAGGTTCAGCAGCAATAGGCAGAACAAGCAGCCGAAGCTAACATGTTAAAAGGCAACATTCATGGGGTGGTGGTGAAATACAGTTAATACAGTCAGCTGGCATAAATCAAAGCAATCAGCCTGCAGTGATCTCCACGGTGGGCTGAAGGCTACGTCCGTCTAGAGGAACCGAGGAGCGGCGGCGTCAATGGGATAATCCGTCTTGATTTTCATGAACCATTGCTGGATACATTTTATAAAAAGCACGAATCGCATTCAAATTAAAATACAGCATTTTTCACAGAGCCGCGAAGCGACCCCCGTCCGGACGCCATGTTTACCCAGCTAGCCGTGGTCGTGTCACGTGAGACTTCCGTCCAAAATATTTATTAAATAAATTAACGTATTTATATGGTTACATTACATTATTGACTGTATAAAGCACATCTCGTCAATACATATATATAATTTATATTTTAAATAGGCCATGAATTAAATATGAATCACGTTTTGATTTTTCGACTCTTTGCGACATTGGTTTTGCGACTGGTATTTACGGCAGTATTTGACAGACGCGGCGCGGGTTTTGTAAACATGTCGCCGGCGCATCACCACCCAGCATCACGCTTTTACTAAAGTTTTAATACGATATACCTCCTACTTTAGATGGCCTTTTTTTCTTGAGACATGTTATTTTTTTAGCTGTCAAACCAGTGGCCACTCTACTGCGGTCATATTTACTATGACAACTTTTACTTAACGTTCCGTAGCGTTAGCCTCCAGCTAGCGGTCCGAGGAGGTTGATGGAGCTCAGAGGTCCGGCTCAGTGACAGGCAGCGCCTGTTGACCTCTGTACTGCATGTTAGGACGTTGGCCGGCGGGGAGATCTTGGCTTCGGACCGGACTACAGCACCTGAGGACCCGGTGGTGCTCGACCCGTGAGGAGGGTCCGCAGCGGCCGGCGGACGACATGATCCGGCGGACTCCGATCCAGCGGGTCCTCTGCGTGGCGGAGAAGAACGACGCCGCCAAGTGCATCGCCGAGATCATGTCCGACGGAGGGCGAGGAGGGTATGCTTCTCCTGAATGGGATCAAAGATCAATCATATTTGTTTACCTTGATCCCCTGATATACACCTCACACATCAGAGTACCTATCGCTGTGTGGTTCTGAACGCTGTGGCTGTGTTTCTCCTGTTGTTTTACAGCGAGAAGGAATGTCAAAGTTTAATAAGATCTACGAGTATGACTATCATCTCTTCGGACAGGTGGGTGATCTGATCTGTGCTCCACTGCCCGTGTCTGGCCATCACTGTCTGATCCGCTTTGAGTTGACCAGGTCGCCGTGTCACTTTCAGAATGTCTCCGTGTCCATGACGTCAGTATCCGGACACCTGCTCGGTTTGGAGTTCAAAGCCCCGTTCCAAAAATGGTAAGGCTGCCATGACAACCTTCATCAAACGACATTTGAATAACTTCATCGTGTGTTTGTACCCTATCTCCTGAAAGAGCAGGTATCGTAGGGTAGGACTGTTGGGGTCATGATGATGTCCTCTAAATGTCGTTATGGTGTTGCCCCCCAGGCATAGCTGTAACCCAGTGATGCTGTTTGATGCTGTGGTGGAGAAGTATTGTCCTGAAAACATGGTCCAAATCAAGGTACACTACTTGGCTTTTATTCAGATAAAATGGATCTCCATTTTGGCAGGTCAACTGCCAATAGATTTCCCTATTATTGCCTTTAACATAAAACTTATTATAACCACATTATAGCCACTGTTCAGTTTTGGTTCGGGTGATTTAGCGGGAAAGCTTTGTTTCCCTCAATGTCCATTTTCACGTTCACTGTTTTGCTATGAGGGATATAGGATAAAACTCATTCACACCTGCTCCCCCTCCCCCTCCTCCTCCCCCCCCTCCTCCCCCTCCTCTCCTCCTCCCCACTGCAGCGCTCCCTGGAGAAGGAGGTGAGGTCGGTCCAGGCCCTGGTGATCTGGACCGACTGCGACCGCGAGGGAGAGAACATCGGCTTTGAGGTCATCGACGTCTGCAAAGCAGGTAGCCGCCTTACAGACACACACACACACACACACACACACACACACACACACACACACACACACACACACACACACACAGACTTTCTACACAACCATTCAGACTGTGTGTGTGTGTGTGTGTGCGCGTCCAGTGAAGCCCAGCCTCCAGGTGTTCCGCGCCCGGTTCTCTGAGATCACCCCCAACTCGATCCGCCGCGCCTGCGAGGCGCTCACCGCGCCGGACGCCAACGTCAGCGACGCCGTCGACGTCCGGCAGGAGCTGGACCTGAGGATAGGTACACACACACACACACACACACACACACACACACACACACACACACACACACACACACACACACACACACACACACACACACACACACACACACACACACACACACACACACACACTCCCAGCCCCTTGGTGGTTTGGTGACCAAGGAACAGACTCTGGTAGTGTTGATGGAGCAGCAGGTCTAGTGCAATGGGCCGTGGTCCGCTGCCCCCGCCCCTCACTGGCTCCTCGGGGACTGATGGAGGTGGGGCTCATACTGAATGTCTCTAGCAGACGGGTCCTGGGGTCCTGGGGTGACCAGCGATGTTCTCTGGGCTCCTCAGGGGCGTCCTTCACACGCTTCCAGACCATGCGTCTCCAGAAGATCTTCCCGGTGTCGTTGGCCAATCAGCTCATCTCCTACGGCAGCTGTCAGTTCCCCACGTTGGGCTTCGTGGTGGAGCGCTTCAAGGCCATCCAGGCCTTCATCCCAGAGACCTTCTACAAGATCAAAGGTGCACACACACACACACACACACACACACACACACACACACACACACACACACACACACACACACACACACACACACACACACACACACACACACACACACACACACACACACACACACACACACACACACACAGTGCTGCAAAATGCTCAAACAGACTTCTGCGTTTTGAAATAGTTCATAATAATCTCCACTATTTGGTGTTATTTTGCATCGTGGTCAATTAGAAAAATACATTTATGGTTGTGTTTATTGTGGTGCTTTCACTTACTGCTCATGTTTAACCAATGGATGTACTATACTTATTATATCATCTCCAATCGGCATGTCAAATATGATTGACACCCAGATATATAAACATGCATGATCACATCAGCCTGTAGTTCCAAAATCACCCCAGGACCCTGAAGTCAGGCAGCAGGATTTGCTTCCTGGTCAGTAAACGTTGCTCCTCTCCTCGGTGTCTCAGTGCTTCATGAGATGGAGCAGGAGGAGAAGGTGGAGTTCAGCTGGAAGAGGAACCGGCTCTACAACCACACGGCCTGCCTGGTCCTCTACCAGATGTGCATGGAGGTGGGGTCCTCTGACCGTGTGTATAGATGGAACCACTTGGGATGTGATGTGTTTGGGATCTGATTGGTGAAGTGAAAGTACTATTTTTGCCATGCGTAGGAGCGAATATCTCCTTGTTTCCAACTTATCTAAACTAATGACAGTGTTTGGAAATGTTAGAAGTCTGAATGCGCTGTAACTATTCCTCCCAGGATCCCATGGCAACTGTCACCTCGGTAACGAGTAAACCTAAGAGCAAGTGGAGACCGCTTCCGCTGGACACAGTGGTGAGAACAGAGGCTCTGACGCCCACCTCCAACCACCTCCATCACCTCCACCTCCACCCACCTTCACCCACCTCCATCACCTCCATCACCTCCGCCCACCTCCAACCACCTCCATCACCTCCACCTCCACCCACCTTCACCCACCTCCATCACCTCCGCCCACCTCCAACCACCTCCATCACCTCCACCTCCACCCACCTCCATCACCTCCATCACCTCCATCACCTCCGCCCACCTCCAACCACCTCCAACCACCTCCAACCACCTTCACCCACCTCCATCACCTCCATCACCTCCACCCACCTCCAACCACCTCCATCACCTCCACCTCCACCCACCTTCACCCACCTTCACCCACCTCCATCACCTCCATCACCTCCACCCACCTCCAACCACCTCCATCACCTCCACCTCCACCCACCTTCACCCACCTCCATCACCTCCACCCACCTCCATCACCTCCACCCACACCCACCTCCACCCACAACCACCTCCACACACCTCCACACACCTCCGCCCACCTCCATCACCTCCACCTCCACCCACCTTCACCCACCTCCATCACCTCCATCACCTCCGCCCACCTCCATCACCTCCACCCACCTTCACCCACCTCCATCACCTCCACCCACCTCCATCACCTCCACCCACACCCACCTCCATCACCTCCACCCACACCCACCTCCACACACCTAAACCCACCTCCACCCACCTCCACACCTCCGTCCACTCCATCTACTGAACTGTGACCAACTGAGTGTAATATCACTAAACGTTTAAAGCTCCATTCTGCTCAGCTAGGACGCTGTTATGATATCAACTATACGAGTTATAACGTAACCTGACGAGAGGCTCAAGGACAGATAATATTGACCATATTATATAATGATTAAGAAATGTGATGTGTGTGTGTGTGTGTGTGTGTGTGTGTGTGTGTGTGTGTGTGTGTGTGTGTGTGTGTGTGTGTGTGTGTGTGTGTGTGTGTGTGTGTGTGTGTGTGTGTGTGTGTGTGTGATCATCCCGTAACCCGCGGTGACAGCGCTCCGTTTATCTCTGGCCTCCAGGAGATGGAGAAGCTGTCGTCTCGGAAGCTGAAGATAAACGCCAAAGAGACCATGAAGATCGCAGAGAAGCTCTACACACAGGGGTGGGCGTGGTCTGCACGCACACACTGACACACACACACACACACACGCTTGGATACACACAATCACACTGACACACACAAACACACACACAGGCAGACACACACACTGGTAGGCAGACACACACACACTGGTACACACACAGGTCAACACACACAAACTGGTGCAAACACACTATGATACACACAAATACACACACACTGACACACATACACACACTGGAACAGACACACACTTGCACACTAGGATACACACACACACACACACGCCCACACAGGGGTGTCTGTGGGTACGAGGACCCCGTCCCCAGCTGCCTCCGGGCTGCAGCACATCGGGGTCGCAGCGTAGCGGGCTGACCTACTTCTGGGCCCTCAGTAGAACCTATTCTGGTGCATCAGAGCCGTCTGTTCTGCTGACTTCTAATGATTACTGGAGGAGATCGGGCTGCTGTTTGAACAGAGTACCTGAGCCCGATGTGCCGGGCTTACGCTCTGCCCTTCTCTTACACAGGAACCGGATAATTAGAGTTTTTTTACGTTTTCGTTACGTTTCAAAAGTCCTGAGCATTTCCAGGAAACTTGTGACAATATTTGTGGACGTTTGGCCAATGATCGTTCCACGTCAGAATCAGAACGGCTTCTTCATTAATTGATCAAAAGGTTAGCAGACAAGGTCCTGCCTGATGGGACTAAAGGCTTCTCTGAGAGGGGGCTAGCATCACGTCCCCCAAACGCTCCCAAACCACGTCATTGGCCGCTGGCGTGAACCGTGTCTGGTGTCGTCCAATCAGAAGCAGCGTGTCAAGCTGCTGCGGCCCTGGGCTCTCATGGTGCCCCATCCGGTTGACCTTTGACCCCCCTGTCCCCCCCCAGGTTCATCAGCTACCCCCGCACAGAGACCAACATCTTCCCCAAGGACCTGGCCCTCGGGCCCCTGGTGGAGCACCAGACCCAGAGCCCCTCCTGGGGGGCCTTCGCCCAGCGGGTCCTGGAGCAGCCCGGGGGCCCCAACCCCCGGCAGGGCAAGAAGACGGACCAGGCCCACCCCCCCATCCACCCCACCAAGTACGGCGCCAACCTGCAGGTAGCTTCACAGTAAGAGTCCTGTGGTGCCTCCCAGGCCGTCAGTGACTGCTCCTTTACAGTAAGAGTCCTGTGGTGCCTCACATGCCGTCAGTGACTGTGCTCCTTCACAATAAGAGTCCTGTGATGCCTCCCATGCCGTCAGTGACTGTGCTCCTTCACAATAAGAGTCCTGTGATGCCTCCCAGGCCGTCAGTGACTGCTCCTTCACAATAAGAGTCCTGTGATGCCTCCCAGGCCGTCAGTGACTGCTCCTTCACAATAAGAGTCCTGTGATGCCTCCCAGGCCGTCAGTGACTGCTCCTTCACAATAAGAGTCCTGTGATGCCTCCCAGGCCGTCAGTGACTGCTCCTTCACAATAAGAGTCCTGTGATGCCTCCCATGCCGTCAGTGACTGCTCCTTCACAATAAGAGTCCTGTGGTGCCTCCCAGGCCGTCAGTGACTGACACTGGCTGTGCTTCTCCCCCCGGCCTGCAGGGGAACGAGGGGCGGGTCTACGAGTTCATCGTGCGCCACTTCCTGGCCTGCGTCTCCCAGGATGCCGTGGGGCAGGAGACGGTGGTGGACATCGACATCGCCCACGAGAGGTTCTCCGCCTCGGGGCTGATGATCATCGCCAGGAACTACCTGGACGTGTACCCCTACGACAGGTGGAGCACCAAGGTGGGTGGAGCACCAAGGTGGGCGGGGCACCGAGGTGGGCGGAGCACCGAGGTGGGTGGGGCACCAAGGTGGGCGGAGCACCAAGGTGGGTGGAGCACCAAGGTGGGTGGAGCACCAAGGTGGGTGGGGCACCAAGGTGGGTGGGGCACCAAGGTGGGCGGGGCACCAAGGTGAGCGGGGCACCAAGGTGGGCGGGGCACCAAGGTGAGTGAAGCACCAAGGTGGGTGGGGCACCAAGGTGAGTGAAGCACCAAGGTGGGTGAAGCACCAAGGTGAGCGGGGCACCAAGGTGGGTGGAGCACCAAGGTGGGCGGGGCACCAAGGTGGGTGAAGCACCAAGGTGAGCGGGGCACCAAGGTGGGTGGAGCACCAAGGTGGGCGGAGCACCAAGGTGAGCGGGGCACCAAGGTGAGCGGGGCACCAAGGTGGGCGGGGCACCAAGGTGGGCGGGGCACCAAGGTGAGCGGGGCACCAAGGTGGGTGGAGCACCAAGGTGGGCGGGGCACCAAGGTGGGTGAAGCACCAAGGTGGGTGAAGCACCAAGGTGGGCGGGGCACCAAGGTGGGTGGGGCACCAAGGTGGGTGAAGCACCAAGGTGGGCGGGGCACCAAGGTGGGCGGGGCACCAAGGTGGGTGGGGCACCAAGGTGGGTGAAGCACCAAGGTGAGCGGGGCACCAAGGTGGGCGGGGCACCAAGGTGGGCGGGGCACCAAGGTGGGCGGGGCACCAAGGTGGGCGGAGCACCAAGGTGGGCGGGGCACCAAGGTGGGCGGGGCACCAAGGTGGGCGGGGCACCAAGGTGGGCGGGGCACCAAGGTGGGCGGGGCACCAAGGTGGGTGAAGCACCAAGGTGAGCGGGGCACCAAGGTGGGCGGGGCACCAAGGTGGGTGGGGCACCAAGGTGGGTGAAGCACCAAGGTGGGCGGGGCACCAAGGTGGGCGGGGCACCAAGGTGGGTGGGGCACCAAGGTGGGTGAAGCACCAAGGTGAGCGGGGCACCAAGGTGGGCGGGGCACCAAGGTGGGCGGGGCACCAAGGTGGGCGGGGCACCAAGGTGGGCGGAGCACCAAGGTGGGCGGGGCACCAAGGTGGGCGGGGCACCAAGGTGGGCGGGGCACCAAGGTGGGCGGGGCACCAAGGTGGGCGGGGCACCAAGGTGGGTGAAGCACCAAGGTGAGCGGGGCACCAAGGTGGGCGGGGCACCAAGGTGAGCGGGGCACCAAGGTGGGCGGGGCACCAAGGTGGGCGGGGCACCAAGGTGGGCGGGGCACCAAGGTGAGCGGGGCACCAAGGTGAGCGGGGCACCAAGGTGAGCGGGGCACCAAGGTGGGCGGGGCACCAAGGTGGGCGGGGCACCAAGGTGGGCGGGGCTGTGGTCCTTAAGGGGCAGCGGCCACCATCGGTGAGCGGAAGAGGGCGGGGCTCGACCCAAACACGCCCCCTCCCTCCAGGAGTTGTATTCACGCTGCTTTGATCGACGGGCGGGATGGATCCCCTGAACCAATCAGGGAAGAGATGCTTCGCCTTGATTGGTCCGAAGTGGGCCGGGAGCCAGATCCTCTGACGCGGAGGCGGGGGCTCAACTGGACCAGCTGGTCTGACCTATCGGAGGGGCCGGGACCCGTCCCCAGGGGTGTCTGACTCTCTGTGCCCCGGCAGGTGATCCCAGTGTACCAGCAGGGCTCCCAGTTCCAGCCCACCGCCATCGAGATGGTGGACGGCCAGACCAGCCCCCCCCAGCTGCTCACGGAGTCCGACCTCATCGCCCTGATGGAGAAGCACGGCATCGGTACGGGTCCCTCCTCTCCGTCACTAGAGGATCCTCTAGTGCTACCTGGTCTCCTCTGGGGTCCAGACAGCACTAGAGGATCCTCTAGTGCTGCCCCAGAGGAGACCAGGCAGCACTAGAGGATCCTCTAGTGCTGCCTGGTCTCCTCTGGGGTCCAGGCAGCACTAGAGGATCCTCTAGTGCTGTCTGGACCCCAGAGGAGACCAGGGGGCGACCAGAGGCGACCAGGCAGCACCAGAGGATCCTCTAGTGCTGTCTGGACCCCAGAGGCGACCAGGCAGCACTAGAGGATCTACTGGTGCTGTCTGGAGCCCAGAGGAGAGACCAGGCAGCACTAGAGGATCCTCTAGTGCTGTCTGGACCCCAGAGGCGACCAGGCAGCCTGCTACAGCCCCCCCCCCGGTGCGGTGTGTGTCATGGTGCTGCTGTGACGGTTTCAGGGACGGACGCGACCCACGCCGACCACATTGAGACCATCAAGAGCCGCATGTACGTGGGGCTGACCGCCGACCAGCGCTTCCTGCCCGGAGAGCTGGGCATGGGCCTGGTGGAAGGTACGCACGCGCACGCACGCACGCACGCACACGCACACGTACACATGCACTCAAATACACATACAGGCATAGATGCACACACACTGAATGTAACCCAGACCCACATCCCCCCCCTCCAGGCTACAACTCCATGGGCTACGAGATGTCGAAGCCCAACCTGCGCTCGGAGCTGGAGGCGGACCTGAAGCTGGTCTCCGAGGGCAGGAAGGACAAGACCAGCGTGCTGAGGAACTACATCCACAAGTACAAACACGTGTTCCAGGAGTCTGTCCGCTGCGCCAAGAAGTGAGGAGCCGTCCTGGACCTGAGTGTGTGTGTGTGTGTGTGTGTGTGTGTGTGTGTGTGTGTGTGTGTGTGTGTGTGTGTGTGTGTGTGTGTGTGTGTGTGTGTGTGTGTGTGTGTGTGTGTGTGTGTGTGTGTGTGTCTCCTGTGTGTGTGTCTCCTGTACCTGTGTGCGTGTGTCTCCTGTACCTGTGTGCGTGTGTCCTGTACCTGTGTGTGTGTGTGTGCGTGTGTCCTGTACCTGTGTGTGTGTGTGTGTGTGTGTGTCTCCTGTCCCTGTGTGTGTCTGTACCTGTGTGCGTGTGTGTGTGTGTGTGTGTGCGTGTGTCTCCTGTACCTGTGTGTGTGTGCGTGTGTGTGTGTGTCTCCTGTCCCTGTGTGTGTGTCTCTAATGTCGGTGTGGCCCCCCAGGCTGGACGAGGCCCTGGCCCCCTATCTGGGCGCGGCCCTGGAGTTCACGGAGGCCCAGCAGGAGGCGCTGGAGCTCCCCCTGCCCGTACGCCGCTGCCCCGGCTGTGGACGGGACATGGTGCTGAGGACCAAGAGGGAGGGCTCTGGGTGAGGGGGGGGGACAGGGTGCTGAGGACCAAGAGGGAGGGCTCTGGGTGAGGGGGGGGGACAGGGTGCTGAGGACCAAGAGGGAGGGCTCTGGGTGAGGGGGGGGGACAGGGTGCTGAGGACCAAGAGGGAGGGCTCTGGGTGAGGGGGGGGGACAGGGTGCTGAGGACCAAGAGGGAGGGCTCTGGGTGAGGGGGGGGGACAGGGTGCTGAGGACCAAGAGGGAGGGCTCTGGGTGAGGGGGCGGGACAGGGTGCTGAGGACCAAGAGGGAGGGCTCTGGGTGAGGGGGGGGGACAGGGTGCTGAGGACCAAGAGGGAGGGCTCTGGGTGAGGGGGGGGGGGGGGGGCTCTGGGTGAGGGGGGGGGGGGGCTCTGGGTGAGGGGGGGGGGGGAGGGCTCTGGGTGAGGGGGGGGGGGGGGGGCTCTGGGTGAGGGGGGGGGGGGGGAGGGCTCTGGGTGAGGGGGGGGGGGGGGCTCTGGGTGAGGGGGGGCTCTGGGTGAGGGGGGGGGGGGGGAGGGCTCTGGGTGAGGGGGGGGGGGGCTCTGGGTGAGGGGGGGGGGGGGGGCTCTGGGTGAGGGGGGGGGGGGGGGGGCTCTGGGTGAGGGAGGGCTCTGGGTGAGGGGGGGGGGGGGGGCTCTGGGTGAGGGGGGGGGGGGGGGGGGGGCTCTGGGTGAGGGGGAGGGGGGAGCAGATGCTGGAGACTACTATTGAGTGGAGGCCGTGGTGTTCTGACCGCTCTTCCTGAACGCTCCTTCCTGTGGCCTCCAGGAAGTTCATGTCCTGCACGGGCTACCCAGAATGCAAGGCGGCGGTGTGGTTCCCGGACACGGTGCTGGAGGTCAGCCGTGACGACAGCGTCTGTGACACCTGTCAGCCCCGCCCTGTTCACATGTGAGTGGTCGCATGACCGGCTGCAACACCCCCCCAACCCAGGGGGGCCACGCATCACTAGCACCAGTCGGCCAAATCACCGGACGAGGGCCGTCCTATCAGAGGCCCTCCCCTCGTCACCTGGTCTCCAGCTCATGCATGTTTCCTATCGGGGGTCATGGCTGATCGCTTCCCCCTGCAGTCTGTAATCACACTGTAACCATCACCCTGGCCCAGTAGAGGAGAAGACTAACGCAGAGCACGCAGCAACCCTCACGCTGGTACGATCTATACAGCTCTATACAGCTCATCTCAGCCCCAGGGTGAGATGAGCTGTACAGGGCCCCTCCCCCCGCCCAGGGAGGGGGGCGTGAGGCCGTACACACTGACTTCGTCCAAAGTTGGTGCGCAGCGAGATAAAGTGTTCCACACCAACAGCTGTTACCATAGCGACCAACCGAGTGTAGAACTCCAAGTTGAACTACTTATTTTTAACCCTCCTCAGAAGGAGGTGATTGGCTAGAACAGGACGACCACTGTTGTTCTGCTGGACACGCGTGCCTTCCTCTGGTTTGATCGTATCCTAGGTGAAACATGAAGGCCTGGGGCGGCGCCTTGCCCCCCGCCCTCACCCTCTGCCCCCTGTGACCCCTCAGGTTAAAGTTCAAGTTCCGCAGAGGCAGCCTTCCTCCAATGATGCCTCTGGAGTTCGTGGGCTGCATCGGGGGTTGTGACGAGACTCTGAGGGAGGTGCTGGACCTCAAGTACCTCCGGGGTGGAGGAGGTGGAGGAGGAGGAGGAGGAGGTGGTGGAGGAGGAAGAGGAGGAGGAGGAAGAGGAGGAGGAGGTGGTAGAGGAGGAGGCAATGGAGGAGGAGGAGGTGGTGTCGGCCGCCCACCCCCATCCAGGGCGGGGCCGGCCCGACCGCCCCCCCTTCCTGCTCCGGCCCCCTCTTGGGCCCCCCAGGCCCCGGGCCCCAGAGCAGGCGGCCTGGGGGGGCCCGGCGCCGGGGGCAACGTGGTGGAGTGTAACTGCAGTCAGAACGCCCTGCTGCTCACCGTGCGCAAGGACGGGCCCAACCAGGGCCGGCAGTTCTACAAATGTAACAGCGGCGTCTGCAACTTCTTCCTGTGGGCGGATCAGCCAGAGCAGCAGGGGGCGCAGCAGGGGGCGCAGCAGGGGGGCCCCCCCTCCAGACCCTCCCAGCCCCACAGGCCGTCTCTGGGCTTTGGGAACGGCCCCCCTGTGGGGGGCGGGGGGCCGGGGTCCGCTGCAGAGACCATGTGCAACTGTAACGAGGTGGCGGTGACGCGCACGGTGCAGAAGGACGGCCCGAACAAGGGACGCACGTTCAACACCTGCAGCCGGCCCCGGGACCAGCAGTGTGAGTTCTTCCAGTGGGCCGACGAGAACGTGCCTCCAGGTAAACACACAGGTAACACACACCTGCACAGGTAACAGACACACACCTGCACAGGTAACAGACACACACCTGCACAGGTAACAGACACACACCTGCACAGGTAACAGACACACACCTGCACAGGTAACGGACAGACACCTGCACAGGTAACGGACAGACACCTGCACAGGTAACGGACAGACACCTGCACAGGTAACGGACAGACACCTGCACAGGTAACGGACAGACACTTGCTCAGGTGAAGGACACACTTGCTCAGGTAAATGACAGACACCTGCCCAGGTAACGCGTAGAGGGGTGCTCAGGTAATGGGTAGACACCTGCACAGGTAAAGGATAAACAATCTTTATGTTAGTCCAGAAGGGTTTATGCATCCTGGTGCCGCAGAACAGAATTGACAGAGCTAAATCTGAGCCTCCATCCACTTGGACACATGTGAGGCTTGTAGTGGGTGGAAGAAAGTTAACGTTGAGGTTACTTTCCAAGGAGGGGGGCGCCATCTGATTGGACCAGGGAATTGTTTACACAACTCCTCAGAATGTTGATTGCTGCTCATTGCCGATAACCCCAGTAGTTGTTTTAGAGGTCTTGAATCCATCAGTAGAGGAAGCAAATCAAGAGCAGAACATTCAGTCCTGCTCCTGTTACATAACGGCCAGGGAAGTAGTTCAACCATCGCTCACAGCTCATGTCTCCCAGGCTAGATCATGTATCTTGATTCAAACGATCAACCGCTGTCCCTTAAACGGCTCATTTTATCCTCCACATGAAATGCACGCATGCATTGGTGGAGACCTGTTCTGAAAGTCACCCAGCGCGGTGGCCCCTAAGGAGAGGAGCGCTGGCTTTGTCTCAGGACCCGGTGGGAGTCGTCAAGGTGCTGCGGGGGGGGGGGGGGTCACGCTCCCGGTTGTTGGGACATGTGGATCCGAAGGCAGCAGACCTGAGGGCAGCCATCCACACCACACCAGCTGACAGCCGGCCGGAGCAGCCGGTCAGGGAGGGAGGGCCCCTCTGTTGGGCCCCCGGCCCCTCAACACACTCCTGGCTCTCCTTTCTCCTCTGGCTGTCATGGTTACCTAACGCCCAGCTCTCTCCTGTGTCCCAGGGTCAGAAGGAGGACGAGGAGGAGGAGGTGGAGGAGGAGGTTACAGTGGTGGAGGAGGAGGAGATTACAATAGAGGAAGAGGAGGAGGAGGAGGTGGTGGAGGTGGAGGAGGAGGCGGCGTGGTGAAGAAGGTGAGGAAGCAGGCGGGGGCCTCCTCCTCTGGCGCGCCTCCTGCCACTAAGAAACCCCGGACCTGTGGCATCTGCCACACACCCGGACACACCCGCACCACCTGCCCCCAGCGGTGACATCACAGCCCCGCCCCCAGCAGTGACACCACAGACCCGCCCCCAGCGGTGACATCACAGACCCGCCCCCAGCGGTGACATCACAGCGGTCTTCAGGGGGGCTGCTGGTGTTTCTAAGGAGAGGAGGAGTCGGGGGTTAGTGGGGTTAGTGGGTTAGTGGGTTAGACGATGGGCTGAGGTGGGCTGTGTGTGATTGGCCGAGGGGCCGATGACGGTGCAGAGATGGGTTCAAAGTGGACATGAATGTTTGAACCAGATGTATTTGATGGAATGATTTTAAACTATGGTAATGATCCCAGTATTTTTGTTGACCAAGAAAGTTTTATTTGTTGGCATGATTGTAAATAAAAAAACGATATTTCAACCTTTTGATGTTGCACATCTGTACAAATGTAAGCCAACCGAAGCTATCAAAGATCAAAGATATTTAAAAATGGTAGCATGGTTAACGTTTATATTGTCCTTAATTAGTTCAGCTGCAGTAAGAGCCTCTAAAGTAAAACCCAAACAAGCTGTTCGAGTAGAGTAGTGTTGGAGCGCAGTAATGGGACGATAACGATGCATAGGTTAAAACTACATCTGGAGCGCAGATGTTGGTCGACGTCCCGAACGACGCGTCATTCCCAGAAATACAGCGACAAACAAACGGGTTTCCGCCCCACCGGGACAAAGTACCGCGTGTGTTCCCGTTAAACCCCTCTAGACAGTTTAGTTGCTTTCCTCGGAACACGTTTTACAACGAAGTGTATAATAACTACACCCACCTCCCGCTTACTGGCACGTGTGTGAGTCATAACGTGGGTGGGGATGTACGATGTGATCTGTCCTTCATCGTTTCCCGCTCTCTCCTCAGCTCCCGACTCCTCTGGTACCGGTATCTGGGCAGATCACGGTCATGTGATTCCGCTCCCTGCCCAAACGGCCTCGGTAACGGCATCACACGGGGCTGCGGGGGCCTTTATGAGAGGAACAGCATGGTTCAGAGTTTGAGAACGGTCATCGTCTCGGACCGATCACGACTGATGAGTCCAGCTCTAGGTCTCATCACTACCGGGGCTGCTCCTCACCCGTTATCGGTTCAATCGTCGCTCTAGAAACGGTTACCATGACACCCAGTGCCCGTAAGTGATGCGAGTGTTCCAGGTGCAGCGTGGACCGGAGCGTGCGCGCGCGCGTGTGTGTGTGTGTGTGTGTGTGTGTGTGTGTGTGTGTGTGTGTGTGTGTGTGTGTGTGTGTGTGTGTGTGTGTGTGTGTGTGTGTGTGTGTGTGTGTGTGTGTGTGTGTGTGTGCGTGCGTGTGTGTAACAACAGAACGTAAGGGGAGTTGGGCTGTGGGGTTTTAGGAGAAAGGAGGTTGTACTGCTGGAGCTGAATGAGGATATATATAGATATGATGATGATGTATGTATATGTATATATATATATATATATATATATATATATATATGTATATGATCCTTTCTAGTAAGTTGAGCACACAGCAACTGGGCTCCAAGTTGTAGTCCTCGCATTTATGGGATTTGATTGGACAATTAAGTGTACCGTGCTTATGGTTAGAATAATTAACTATTAATTACACCCTTGCAAAAAGTACGTTCCGTCCACAGCCTTGGGTGTTGAACTATTTTATTTGTTTCATTTTATTTTAATGTTAGTTACATTTGTATGTCCGGTATATAATACAATAATATGTGAGCAGCCTCATTTCAGATCTCAAAGAAAACATAGCAATGTAGAAGGCCTATGTGTTGTCATTCTATAACCTACATCTATAATTAGCCTAATAATTTAATTATTTATATCTATAAAAGTACGACCAACCAAACCCTTATGATATATATAAAGTAATGTGAAAACAAGACAGCATTTCAAACTTTCACAATAACCTTCGTGTTTTGACCCCCGCCTCCTCGCTCGGCCCCGCCCCCCACGGCCCCGCCCCTCTTCTGCACTCTGCTCTCATTTGCGTGCGCGTTCTCGCGGGCACGCTCCAAGGGGGCTCGTCTTATCGCAACGGAGGGGGCGCGCCTGATTTAAAGGACGCGCTCTCCAGTGTTGATGTGTCGCAGATTTTAAAACTCTGAAAGAGAGGGAGAGAGATTCACAGAGGGAGAGGGAGACAGAGAGACAGAGGGAGAGATAGAGAGAGAGGGAGAGGGAGAGAGGGGAGGGGACATCACAGTTATTCGTGGAGTAGTGCAGGTGATGCACGGGGACAGCGGAGCAGCAGAGAGTTGGAAGAAGCTTGGAGCAGGAGCAGTCAGAGTTCTGCTGCCTGGAGACAGAAGAGCGCGTGCCGCGTCCCGTCCGCCGGTAGAGACATGGAGCTGTCCTCCATCGGAGAGCAGGTGTTCGCCGTGGAGTCCATCACCAAGAAGCGCGTGCGAAAGGTGAGACGCGGGACTGACTTTTACGTAACATCCGACGGACTATGTAGACCAGGTAGACCTATAGACTAGTATAAAGACCTACTCTGTAGAACTATGGCAGGTAGAGCCGGTTCGTCCCAGTCCGAGCCCCTATCCGAGCCCCTATCCCGTGCTCTATGGGACCTACGCAGTTCCCGGTAGTTTCCTGCTCTAACGGAGGATGCTGGAACAACGAGAGAGCCGAAGTTAGTACGCGTGTTCCCGCAGACCGTCACGCGTCAGGAGCCGCACGGACGGCGTGTGTGCTGGTAGTACGGCGGGAAGGGGGTGTGTACCCCGCGACCATTGGAGTCCGCGAGAGTGCGGGACCGATCACCATGCGCACTGGTACCAGTCCAAGGAGCTACGCAGCAGATTGGTAGCACTGGTCCCAGTGCGCCATGGAGCTACGCAGTCCGGGGATCCAGGGGGAAACTGCTGCGTAATGTTGGGACTTTAGTGAGCGGCGGGGGGCGGGAAGGGGAACGGAGAGAGAGCGCGAGGGGTGGCGGGGGTCCGTGGGGTTCTTTGCATTGACGTATTACTATTCTATATTTTATTATTATTATTATTATTATTATTTTTAAATTAAAAAAAGAAGCGTAAGCAGCGTGATGATGCTCGCAGAAGCACGTGACTTTATGTAATGTTATCCTCGATCGGGCGGAGGTGCGAGGCTCGTGTTGCGCAACACCATGTTGTTTACAAGTGCCCGTGGCCCCACCTTCTCCAGTAGCGACACCACCTTCTAGAAACTGCTTCTCCGTTATCCCGCTGCCCCCCCCCCCCCCCCCCCCCCTCCTGCCCATGTGCGCTCACGTCATCACGACGATTGTTCGGCGCGTTGAGGCCAAACAGCTCCGCTATCATTGACGTCATCGCCCACAACAGAATGTGACTCCTGCCACCCCCCCCCCCCCCCCACCACCACCACCCCGACTTACTTTAAAGGGACAGCGCTCCTGTTTGGCCAACATGAAAACACAACAACAGCGTGAGGCGCTGGAAGCATGCATGTCGTCACACGCACGAGCCGACATGTGCTCAGTGTTGACTGTGATGTGTATGTGCGTGTGCGTGTGTGTGTTCCTCCAGGGGAACGTGGAGTACCTCCTGAAGTGGCAGGGATGGCCCCAAAAGTGAGTAACAGTGACTCACCCTCAGTGATCTCACACCAGATAGATAACCGTTCTGAGCAGACAGACCCAGAGATGGATGGGTGGATGGATACTAAATATAGATGGAAACAGATAGATACAGCTGGATTTATTATATTATCGGTCCATTTTAGATATACAGATAGAAAGACAAACAAATAGATGGATAGATACATGGATGTATAGCTGGATGGATACTAAAGATGGATCGGTATAGATATAGATATATATATATAGTTATACAGAGATATTTATATATATATAGTATAGACAGATAGATGCATACATACATACATGATAGAGTGACAGAGTGAGAGTGACAGAGTGACAGAGTGAGAGTGATAGATGAGAGTGACAGAGTGAGAGTGACAGTGACAGAGTGAGAGTGACAGAGTGAGAGTGACAGATGAGAGTGACAGAGTGAGAGTGACAGTGACAGAGTGAGAGTGACAGAGTGAGAGTGACAGAGTGAGAGTGACAGAGTGTGAGTGACAGAGTGAGAGTGACAGAGTGACAGAGTGAGAGTGACAGAGTGAGAGTGACAGAGTGTGAGTGACAGAGTGCGAGTGATAGAGTGAGAGTGACAGAGTGACAGAGTGAGAGTGACAGTGAGAGTGACAGAGTGAGAGTGACAGAGTGAGAGTGACAGAGTGACAGAGTGAGAGTGACAGAGTCAGAGTGTGAGTGACAGTGACAGAGTGAGAGTGACAGAGTGAGAGTGACAGAGTGAGAGTGACAGAGTGACAGTGACAGAGTGAGAGTGACAGTGACAGAGTGACAGAGTGCGAGTGATAGAGTGACAGAGTGAGAGTGACAGAGTGAGAGTGACAGAGTGAGAGTGACAGAGTGAGAGAGTGACAGTGACAGAGTGACAGAGTGAGAGTGACAGAGTGTGAGTGACAGTGACAGAGTGAGAGTGACAGAGTGAGAGTGACAGAGTGAGAGTGACAGAGTGAGAGTGACAGAGTGAGAGTGACAGAGTGTGAGTGACAGAGTGCGAGTGATAGAGTGACAGAGTGAGAGTGAGAGTGACAGAGTGAGAGTGACAGAGTGAGAGTGACAGAGTCAGAGTGTGAGTGACAGTGACAGAGTGAGAGTGACAGAGTGACAGAGTGACAGTGACAGAGTGAGAGTGACAGAGTGTGAGTGACAGTGACAGAGTGAGAGTGACAGAGTGCGAGTGATAGAGTGACAGAGTGAGAGTGACAGAGTGACAGTGACAGAGTGAGAGAGTGACAGTGACAGAGTGACAGAGTGAGAGTGACAGAGTGAGAGTGACAGAGTGACAGTGACAGAGTGTGAGTGACAGTGACAGAGTGAGAGTGACAGAGTGACAGTGACAGAGTGAGAGTGACAGAGTGTGAGTGACAGAGTGCGAGTGATAGAGTGACAGAGTGAGAGTGACAGAGTGAGAGTGACAGAGTGAGACAGTGACAGAGTGAGAGTGACAGAGTGTGAGTGACAGTGACAGAGTGAGAGTGACAGAGTGAGAGTGACAGAGTGAGAGTGACAGAGTGAGAGTGACAGTGACAGAGTGAGAGTGACAGAGT
Organism: Gadus macrocephalus; assembly: GCF_031168955.1. Classification (NCBI taxonomy): domain Eukaryota; kingdom Metazoa; phylum Chordata; class Actinopteri; order Gadiformes; family Gadidae; genus Gadus; species Gadus macrocephalus. Next base: position 421,984 of record NC_082383.1, read on the forward strand.
GAGAGTGACAGAGTGCGAGTGATAGAGTGACAGAGTGAGAGTGACAGAGTGAGAGTGACAGAGTGAGACAGTGACAGAGTGAGAGTGACAGAGTGAGAGTGACAGAGTGAGTGACAGTGACAGAGTGAGAGTGACAGAGTGAGAGTGACAGAGTGACAGTGACAGAGTGACAGTGACAGTGACAGAGTGAGAGTGACAGAGCTCTCTGTGCTCCAGGTACAGCACCTGGGAGCCCGAGGACCACATCCTGGACCCGCGCCTGGTGCTAGCCTACGAGGAGAAGTGAGCGCCCCCTCCGACCTGTCTGTCTGCCTCCACCGACCTGTCTGTCTGTCAGCCCCCGGACCTGTCTGTCTGTCTGCCTCCACCGACCTGTCTGTCTGTCAGCCCCCCGACCTGTCTGTCTGTCAGCCCCCGGACCTGTCTGTCTGTCAGCCCCCGGACCTGTCTGTCAGTCAGCCCCCAGCGACCTGTCTGTCTGTCAGCCCCCCGACCTGTCTGTCTGTCAGCCCCCGGACCTGTCTGTCTGTCAGCCCCCGGACCTGTCTGTCAGTCAGCCCCCAGCGACCTGTCTGTCTGTCAGCCCCCCGACCTGTCTGTCTGTCAGCCCCCAGCGACCTGTCTGTCTGCCAGCCCCCCGACCTGTCTGTCTGCCTCCACCGACCTGTCTGTCTGTCAGCCCCCAGCGACCTGTCTGTCTGTCAGCCCCCCGACCTGTCTGTCTGCCTTTGTACTGTGATTGTCTGATGGCTGAACATTGTTAATGTCCCCCCCCCCCCCCCCTCACCCCCCCCCCCCAGGGAGGAGCGGGACCGTGCGGTGGCGTTCCGGAGGAAGGGTCTCCGTCCCCGGCGGCTGCTGCTGAGGGTACGTTCCCCCCCTCTGCCCCCCCCCCCCCCAGGGTACGTTCCCCCCCTCTGCCCCCCCCCCCCCAGGGTACGTTCCCCCCCTCTGCCCCCCCCCCCCAGGGTACGTTCCCCCCCTCTGCCCCCCCCAGGGTACGTTCCCCCCCTCTGCCCCCCCCCCCCTCCAGGGTACGTTCCCCCCCTCTGCCCCCCTCCAGGGTACGTTCCCCCCCTCTGCCCCCCCCAGGGTACGTTCCCCCCCTCTGCCCCCCTCCAGGGTACGTTCCCCCCCTCTGCCCCCCCCCCCTCCAGGGTACGTTCCCCCCCTCTGCCCCCCCCCAGGGTACGTTCCCCCCCTCTGCCCCCCCCAGGGTACGTTCCCCCCCTCTGCCCCCCCCCAGGGTACGTTCCCCCCCTCTGCCCCCCCCAGGGTACGTTCCCCCCCTCTGCCCCCCCACCCCCAGGGTACGTTCCCCCCCTCTGCCCCCCCCAGGGTACGTTCCCCCCCTCTGCCCCCCCCCCCCAGGGTACGTTCCCCCCCTCTGCCCCCCCCAGGGTACGTTCCCCCCCTCTGCCCCCCCCAGGGTACGTTCCCCCCCAGGGTACGTTCCCCCCCTCTGCCCCCCCCAGGGTACGTTCCCCCCCTCTGCCCCCCCCCAGGGTACGTTCCCCCCCTCTGACGGCTGTCAGACGCCGGGCGGAGACGCTCAGCTTCCAGGATCTCAGTGACTTTATGATGACCTCCCCCCGCATGCCTCCCCCCGCATGCCTCCCCCCGCATGACTCCCCCCGCATGCCTCCCCCGGCCACTCCTCACCCACTCCTCTTCTCTGGGTGTGTGTGTGTGTGTGTGCGTGTGTATGCGTGTGTGCGTGAGTGTGTGTGTGCCCCCCCTCCAGAATCTCTTCGCCATGGACCTCCGTAGCCAGCACAAGGAGGAGGCTCCGCCCCCTCCGCGGCTCCGCCTCTCTCTGGCGCGCTCCATGAGCACCGACGTGGACCCGGGGGGCCGGGGGGGCCGGGGGGGGCTGTGCCGCCGGCTGGCCGGGCGCCGGGGGGGGGGCGAGGCCCTCAGCTCACGGGCCGTCCCGCAAACACCGTCGGCTCCTGAGGAAGGAGAAGGAGGAGGATGAAGAGGAGGAGGAGGAGGAGGAGGGCGGGGCCATGCGGCGAGGAGGGTGGAAGTGCGGCGGGAAACCGGACATGGAGCTGTCGGACTACGCCAGCGAGCCGCACGCAAACAGCCTCTACGGTGGGTGGGTGGCGCGCCCGGGCGGAGCCCCGCCCCCTAAAGGTGGACTCACACCTCCGGATCCGGACGAAAACCGTCCTTCCGTACCGAACGTTGTCTCCGGTACTGCCCTTCATACTCCCTCCGTCCGGTTTAGCGTTGTTATGGCTGTTACGCTAAACGTCCTCTAGAGGGCAGTGACTGTCCTGTCGCAAATTAACGGCATCCACAATCGCAAACATGGCATCTGTACAGGAGATGGCTTTGCTTTGTGTCATCCGAAATCGGGAAAAATTGCACAAAAAGTGAAGGCATGCGACACCCCCACCAACCCGCAGATTAAAAAAAATCCATTTTTGAATGTCCAGTCATTGCCAAAGCAGGTGAACAACAAAAAGGTCAGGTATATAGTATAATATACACATAAAACATAATTAATACAAATTAAACACAAAATATATATACATAACAGATATTATACTACTCTCTCTATATTTTTGCGAATGGTTGGTCTTCTGACTCTTTACGGCCTCCTCGACTCCCGTTGGTATCGCTCCGTTGGTATCGCTCCGTTGGTATCGCTCCGTTGGTATCGCTCCGTTGGTATCGCTCCGGAGTCGTAAGCCCAGAGAAGACGGACCCACTGACACAACGACCCCCGGACCGGACGGACGGGTCCCAAGGGTCTGCTCCCTAAGGGTCTGCTGCCCTGAGGGTCTGCTCCCTAAGGGTCTGCTGCCCTGAGGGTCTGCTCCCTGAGGGTCTGCTCCCTGAGGGTCTGCTGCCCTGAGGGTCTGCTCCCTGAGGGTCTGCTCCCTGAGGGTCTGCTGCCCTGAGGGTCTGCTGCCCTGAGGGTCTGCTCCCTGAGGGTCTGCTCACCTGAGGGTCCATGAGGGACAGTGAGACCCTCCATCTCTGGGAGGGAGTCATGGTTCTAAACAGGAGGCCGCTGTTCAACCTGAAGAACCAGAGTGAAGGAGTTTCACCTCCGGCTCCGGAGTTTAGACTCACGACCTGACCCTGTCCTCTCTCCTCTTCTTCTTCCTCCTCCTCCTCCTCCTCCTCCCTCTCCCCCTCTCTCCTCCTCCTCCTCCGCCTCCTCCCCCTCTCTCCTCTTCCTCCTCCTCCCTCTCCTCCTCCTCCCTCTCCCCCTCTCTCCTCCTCCTCTCTCCTCCTCCTCCTCCCTCTCCCCCTCTCTCCTCCTCCTCCTCCGCCTCCCTCTCCTCCTCCTGCTCCTCCTCCTCCCCCCCTTCTCCTCCTCCCCCTCTCCGCCTCCTCCTCTCCGCCTCCTCCTGTCCTCCTCCTCCTCCTCATCCTCCTCCTCTCTCCTCCTCCTCCTCCCCCCCCTCCTCCTCCCCCCCCTCCTCCTCCTCCCCCTCCTCTCTCCTCCTCCCTCTCCCCCTCTCTCCTCCTCCTCTCTCCTCCTCCTCCTCCCTCTCCCCCTCTCTCCTCCTCCTCCTCCGCCTCCTCCTCTCCGCCTCCCTCTCCTCCTCCTGCTCCTCCTCCCCCTCTCCGCCTCCTCCTCTCCTCCTCCTGCTCCCCCCCCTCCTCCTCCTCCTCCCCCTCTCTCCTCCTCCTCCTCCCCCCCCTCCTCCTCCTCCCCCTCTTCCTCTTCCTCCTCAGGCCGTTCTGAGTGCAGCTCCCCGATGACGCTTCACCCTGAGGACTCGTCAGCGGAGGAGAGCCTCGCCCTCAACCTGCTGGCCGTGCGCTCGCTGGCCCGGGGGGACTCCAGCTCCGGGGAGGACCCCGACCGGGGGGCCACAATGGGGGGGCCCGCCGCCGAGACCCCCGTGTCCCCGGGCAGCCAATCAGAGAGCTGGGATTGCATGTCGGAGGCGGGGCCCAAAGACGTCCTTAGCGACGGCGGGGAGGGGGACGTGGACAGCAGCACGGGCGGCCGGGAGGGGGGGCGGGGTCTGTCGGGGGACGTGGGGGTGGGGGGGCGGGGTCTGTCGGGGGGCGGGGGGGTGGGGGGGCGGGGTCTGTCGGGGGGCGGGGGGGTGGGGGGGCGGGGTCTGTCGGGGGGCGGGGGGGCTCTCCCCCCACCGGGCCCCGCCTGGCAGAGGAGCGGCGCGTCGGTGATCGTGAACATTCAGGGGAGCGGGCCCCTGGACCCCCGGAGGGTTGAACCCCCTCCCGGGGGCCCCAAGGGGGGGTCCGGGGCCCCGGCGCTGCTCGCCCCGGCGCTCCCGGGAGACGAGGATGTGGCCGCCGGGACCCCCGAGGAGAAGGTGACCGTCACCCAGGTGACCATCAACGCCGTGACCGTGACGTTCCGGGAGGCCACGGAGGCCGAGGGCTTCTTCAAAGGCCTCTAGGTCGGGGATTGGGGGCGGGGCCTGAAGGCAGAAAAGGGGAGGGGCGTGATAGGAAAACAGAAGCTTTGGCTATCACTCGTTTCAAACGTGTAAATAGTTGTTTGTGTGTATATATATGTATATCTATCTGTGTGTTTGTGTACGTGACAGATCCTTCCAGATGTTTACAGACGTTCTTATTGGCAAAATTCCGAGGATACGTTGAATATTGACCCATTGCCTTTAAAGAAGAGATCCGAGGAGTGCTGAGGGAACAGGGTTTCCTGGGGTTCGGACCGACTGCCGTTCGGGGCGGTGCACTCGTGTTCAGGCTGCAGACAGGCGGAGCGTGCGAAGCTCCAACCTCATCACCTATATTATGACTTCCAAGCAGCTACTTGTACCAGAGGGCTCTGCCTCCGTCTGTCGTCCCACACTGAACACCACTGTTACCGGGCCGCGCACCGGCTTCCTTTTCTAACAAAGCCTTTTGTACGACCGCCTCCTCCAGTGTTGAGCCGGCGCATGCCCCGTCCGTCCCGTGCGTCCTGTGTCTCAGCGCGCTCCTCTCCCCGCCCCCTCCCAGAGGAGCGGCGCGATGAGGAGCCTCAGTAGAGTAGCACGTGCTGTTAGCCGTCTTTCTGTCCTCGTAGTTCGGAGCGTAGCCGACTGGTTCTATTTTTATATCCTGACGCTCCTGGTGTGTGTGTTGTGTCATGAAGAGGTGTCGGTGTACAGAGCTGTGTACAATGATGTGCTCACGCACGTGAGGTCAAGAGGTCCTGAGCTACTATTTATCGCATGTCACATAGGACGGCCTCAACTATAATAACTATACTATCACTGGTCTCGTTGAAGTTTCTCTTTGATGAATGTTCGAAATGTCTTTATGAAAAATGCCTTTTTATTTGGACTGTATTTACAATAAATATGGAAACATGATTACCTGACCTCTGTTTCTAGATGTTTCTTATAACACAAAGACCGTAAATAGTTACCACTGTTCTTCAATGACACCCCATTAAAACTCTTACAGTCACTTCCTCCTCCAGTCCCTACAGGATGCAGAGACCTGAAGAGAGGTCAGAGGTTATAGATATGACCTCCAGTCCCTACAGGATGCAGAGACCTGAAGAGAGGTCAGAGGTTATAGATATGACCTCCAGTCCCTACAGGATGCAGAGACCTGAAGAGAGGTCACCTAACCCTAACCCTAACCCAATCAAGTCACACTAACTAACTAACTAACATAATGAAGAGTTTCAGACCGTTGGCCTCGCTACGTGTTGTCAGTGTAGGACTGTCGACCACAGAACTGTAAGGCTTCAGTGTGCCTGGTATCATGTGGTGCGAAGCGTCGTGGCGCTGTCACGTAAAAATTGTACCGGGGGCGAAAATTGTACCGGGTACATAATCAGTGGTCCGTTGCCAGGCAACGAACAACAGATTACGTAAGGGGTTGTCCGTTGCCAGGCAGGTTTCAATCACGCTCATGTTGCCGAAGACGAAATATAATAATATAATACAGATAACGGATCGCTAGATAACACTTGTTTTTACTTTATATTTGTATTGCATTTAATTGTTTAATCGAATTTAGCTAGTAAACTGAGTGTTTAATGTGTATCATAGTCTAGCTAGCTTGTGTTAATTTAATTTCCTTAATTTAATTTAGAGAATAGATTATAGGAGATAGATAGATAGATAAGATAGATAAGATAGATAGATAGGTGAGCAGGCATTTACTAACTGGTATTTTTTTTAAATTATTATTATTCACGTTATCCCCATAACATTTAGCTATTACTGTGTAGGGAAATAGATAAATTCAATGCAATACAATACAAATACAAAGTTAGGAACGCTAATAAACGCTATATAAATTTCATTCATTATTATTATTATTAATTTGTAAAATAAGTGTTATCTGTCTTTTCGCGCTCAATGAACGAGTTCGCGAATGGCAAGAACCTTCCCACGTCATTCTGTTGCCGTGGTGGTTTGGAATGGATTACTATGGATGACGTAGGCCGGTACAATTTTATCGTGACAGCGCCGCTAGAGGGCGCGTTGTTCGCAGCGGGAACTGAGCAGAAAGAACTGTGACTCACAAACCCTTTTCCTTCTCATTGTTGCTGGTAATTATTGATGCGTTCAGTTCCAAGAATAACCCTCATATAGGTAGGTAGATCTATACTCGCCTTCTACCACTGCTGAACCTCCGACTCTGAATTCTGCTTTGTTTGCTATTAATTCCTCTTTCACATGTGGGTGAAGTTTGTTTATTCATTTCTTATCAGAGAAACGCGCTCCATTTAGCTGTTTGAAATGCGTTAGCGGCAACCATTTCGACAACTAATATTTGCTCAAAGAATTTATAGTTTATGGTGCTTTCCATTTCGACAGCATGTATTAGATGATACGGGGTCAGTGGGGGGGGTGATGGAGGAAGTAATAGAGGAGGTGATGGGGGCAATGACGCCTGTGGAAAGCAGACGGAGGCCATTTTGTTTGGTGTTGCTGGGGAAGTAGCGGCAAAACTAGCACGCGACCGCTTCGGACGACCGGTAGTCTGTCTGTCGTGGTCAGACAGGTAGTCTGTATCTATGGAGGTCAGACAGGTAGTTAGCTAGCTAGCTGGAGTTGGTCTTAATAGCCAACAGAGACTGTGGCTCAATCCGAATACTTAAGTACTAACCCTAACCCTAGTACTTAGTATTTCTGTTCAGTGTCTACTACTTGACCCTACTACACTTGTACTACACTTGACAGTGTAGTACGGTCTACAGCTATGCGTGGAACGCCACCGAAACTCCACCGGATGTTTGGAGATGACGTATCTCCCCTCAGATGCCGGCAAAATTACCTTGATAAATTACCTGTTTTCTGTCTTGTCATCGTTGCTATTAAATTAAAAAATGTCTCTTTTTACTTAATTACTTACTTTACTTTTATACTCTTTTTAGTGTCTCTTTTTTTTTATCCGCTTTCTACAACGTCTTTCAAAGCCGCTGTTGGTGGTGTCGGGTCAGCCATCTCTTCTTCGTTCGTTACCAGACTCCGGTTGCATTGTGGGATAGCGTAGTGACCTACCATTGTATACTGTGGCAATAGCACGCATTTCACATAAAGATAGACAACTGGTAGCACACACAGGTTAGAGCAATACGGACAGGAAAAGGAATGAAGGCCGCATAAAGGACGAGCTTGTTGTTAGCTCGATAATCAGTCAGAAATGTAATAATAGTAATTAATTAGTGAGACGATATTAATCCATAAGAGGCTGAATCCGAATACTTAGTACATACTATTTCTGTTCAGTGTCTACTACTTGACCGTACTACCTAAACCCTATGGTCGATAGGGTTTACATGTGGTCGATAGGGTTTACATGTGGTCCATAGTGTTTAAATGTGGTCCATAGTGTTTAAATGTGGTCCATAGTGTTTAAATGTGGGCGATAGTGTTTAAATGTGGGCGATAGTGTTTATATGTGGTCGATAGGGTTTACGTGTGGTCCACAGTGTTTAAATGTGGGTGATAGTGTTTAAATGTGGGCGATAGTGTTTACATGTGGTCGATAGTGTTTACATGTGGTCGATATTGTTTAAATGTGATCGACAGTGTTTAAATATGGTCGATAGTGTTTAAATATGTTCTTTTCCCTCACTCTCCACCTCATCCCTAACTCTCCACCTCAAGCTGGTGTGTAGTGAGCGTTCTGGCACCGATTGGCTGCCGTGCATCACCCAAGTGGGTGCTACATATTGGTGGTGGTTAGTGAGGTCCCCCCTTCACTTTAGGCGTCTTTGAGTGTTATTAATTATTATTATTCATGTTTAACCTCTGTTGTCCTTTTATTCCTAGTCTGTTTTACATAGTTTTGAATGATGACTATATGCTCTGTAAGGTGACCTTGGGTGTCTTGAAAGGCGCCTCTAAATTAAATGTATTATTATTATTATTACACTTGACAGTGTAGTACGGTCAGAGAATGTCTAATGCGGTCTACAGCTATGCGTAGAACGCCGCCGAAACTCCACCGGATGTTTGGAGATGACGTATCTCCCCTCAGATGCCGGCAAAAGTTACCTGTTTTCCGTCTTGTCATCGTTGCTATTAAATTAAAAATGTCTCTTTTTACTTACTTAGTTTACTTTGTTACTCTTTACTGTCTCTTTTTTTTCGCCGCTCTCACGACTTCTTTCTGGTGGTGTCGTGTCAGCCATCTCTTCTTCGTTCGTTACTAGATTCCGGTTGCATTGTGGGATAGCGTAGTGAACTCCGTTGTTTACTGTGGCGGTAGTACAGGATTTCCGTACTACACAATGCGTACTGAGCATTCGGACGCGCTATATTTGTGGCGTACTACAAAATGCATACTATATAGCAGTCAAGTACGAGTATTCGGATTCAGCCGCATTCAACCCATGCACACGCTCACACGCCACACTTCCGTATTTATCACGCAGATAAATTACCAGGATAGCGCCCACCAATTTGGGCCGCTATTTAACAGTGGAACAGGTAGGAACTAAATGGGTTTCCCGTACGTAGGGTAGCCTAACCAGACGTCCTCTTTTGCGCGCCCCCCCCCCCCCCCAACAAAATCTCACTCTGAACTCAGTTCAAAACTCGAGAGCCCTGCATCCCAACCCGACCAAACATTGGACCTTTAAAAGTGAGTCCTCAAAAAATGCAATTATCACATGAATTATTTGTAATTTCCATTTTATTATAAAAACAGTATTTGAGTCCACAGTTTGTGTTTCCTTTGTACAGTAAAAAATATTAAATTAAAACTCCCAAAGTTCTTAGCAGAAAGATAGATTGAGGGCGGAGTCTCGAGAGGGGGCGGTACCGGAAGTGGGCAGTCCTCTGCTCCCGGAGAGTGGGAGGCGCACATCCGGGGGATGCAGCAACAGAAAAATAATAAAGAAAAACGCAGAGGCACAGAGAGCGTCACGCACGCACGCTGCGGGGGGCCGGGCCGCCTCTCCTCCTGTCGCTGTGCAACACAGTCCGTTTGGATAGAGCCTCTCGCCTTAAACTCCTCGGAACGGCGAGAGTCCAAGAAAAACCCCTGGACGACCCCGGCCCCGCGGGTCCCCACACCCCCGTATACTAGAAACGTTACAGGCACACAGGTATGCCACCGACCGCCCCCCGTCCCTCCCCACACGCTTCGTATGAAGTGTCTTTTTAAGGAAGGAGTGCACATACCCACACGCCCACGCACACACACACATACATTCAAAAGGGAGCGGGCTGTTTGTGAGTCCCCCCCAGCGTGCCAGCCATACAGTGGCCGGCAGGGGGGGTGCTTGGCCGGTGTGGAGGTATCGGCCCTCCACCGCCATAACACTGACAGAACCTCACTCTGGACAGACCGAATACATCGACGGCGAAATGATGATCCTACACCAGCCCGTCTGCGACCGGTTTACAAAATATATGTCTACCAATTGTAGCAGTCTCTGGGTAATATAACAAAAAATAAGAAAACGACCCCACTTTGAACAAAAATAAATAAATCAAAAACCAAACATTTTAACCGAAGATATGCATCTTGTTTGGATTTATGATAACATTAATATCTCGCATCACTCTGAAAAATTCATACTGAATGATAAAAAAAAAAAAAAACATAAAAAGTCCATTGCATTAAAATCGCGTCCTCTTTAATTCTTTACCGCTTCTAAAATCTTTAAAAACATTTGTTAAAAAGGCAAATGCTGCACCATCCACCCGCCCTCCCAGAAAATATCCTGTTTTTATCCTCAGAGCGGGGGCATAGAGAAACTATCCTCCTTTGTACACAATTGGCAAAAAAATATATTAACAGCAATAACTTACAATTCATTTATTCTAATTCATTTATCGACCGGTTGATTTATTGTTGCATCTCCCATAGGAAGTTCAGTTCAATGTATCTTTATTGAAAACATTTTAAATAACATTTAATAATAGTATAAAAAGAACCCGGAGGGTAAGTATTAAACTTAATAACGATAATAACACTGTCCGGGGCGAGTGCAGTTCTGCCATGAATCGCAGAGTGTTGGGCTCCGCCCCTCGTGGTGTCCGGGGCTCCGCCCCTACATGATGTCCAGGGGATTGTGGTTCATGTTGGGGCCCAGCGGGTCTTGGCCGTTGCCCCCGTGGCCGTGCAGCCCGGACATGCCGCTGAGCTGCGACAGCATGGCGTTCTGCTCCGACCCAAACTGCTCCATATTGTTCTGTTGGGCCGACGCCTGCTGCTGCGGGGTGGGGGGGGCCCCCATGCCCGGGTGGTGCTGGTTCATGTGGCCCGGGTGCGGGGAGCCCGTCTGAGTCTGAGGGGAGATGTGGTGCGGCGAGGGCTGGGGCTGCATGCGGGGGGACGGGCTCGAGTGGGGCGGCTGCGACTGGGGCCGCGGCGAGGGCTGCGGCGAGCGCACCTGGTTGGCCAGCGCCTGGGCCTGGAGGTGCGGCGAGGGAGCCATCTGCTGCTGGGGGCTCATGGGGTTGCTGTGC
>NC_082383.1:437875-486940 GCF_031168955.1 Gadus macrocephalus
AGAATGCGTTTTAGGCCAAATAAGATTTCACTCGTTACATTAGATATAGATCTGCATCTCTTTAAACTGGCGTACCCGAGTCTCCGGACGTATTCCAGGTAGCCGATGAGGATCTCGTGGTAGACCCCCGTGCGCAGGTGTCGGGGCTGGAAGAAGTGCACACTGTCGAGGTACGATATGTAAACTCGTCTCTGATTGGGCGGCGGGCAGTCGGAGCCGTACTCCTGGACGTGCATCCCGAAGAAGCAGCAGTCAGCTCCGTCCACGTCCTCAAAGGCAAACAGGGCCTTGGTCCGGTACGGGAAGGACTCGGACATCTCGCCACTGTCCACAAACCTGCTCAGACAAAGACGAGGACAGAGAGTCACTGGAGAGCTCCAGCGGACCCGAAGGTCCCCGGCCAGACCTGCTGATCTCCCTTTGGTCAGGTGGTCGGACCAGAGCCAAGAAGACTAGAGTCAATCCCTGGAAGGAAGAGTCCCTCTTCCTGTTGTCCCCCATGATCCTTAAGAGCTCTTCCTTGCCCTTTATGGGGGCTAGAGGTAAGATCTTTAAATGCCGGAATTTGAAGCCTTTTAAGACTAACTGCTATGCAGTTGAGTTCAGCATCAGAGTGCGCCCTCACCTGGACTTCATGCCCGGCTTGACCTCCACCACCTTGTCCGAGACGTGCACCACCCGGATGGTGATGTCACCCGACTCTGGGTGGTTCTGCCTCTTGAGGTAGTCGTTGACCCGCGTCTCCAGGTAGACGCCCAGCTTGGTGTGCGGGAGTCCTGGACCGCAAGAGAGAGGGAGACGGAGGTTAGAAGGGAGGGGAGCATGGAGGAGATGAGCAGGTGGTTCATGGAGGTAAGAGCGTGTGGGGAATAGAAATGAGTTTGAGGCAACACTGGGAAAACAAGTCCCTAGGGGATGGATTGTTAACTTCAAGACCAGCCCGAGTCGTGCTGTGGAGGTCCCTCTAAATCAGATTTGTCAGAGTTTAACTGCCTGGTCTGCTTTTCCGATCTTTTATACATTCTGGTGCGATGCCCTCAATGTCTTTCTCAATCGATACGCTTGGCTGCGCTAGCTTAAAGAAGGTCAATTCAAGAGAACCTCCTTCGACAACGGTTGATGCTACATTACTGGGGGACTGCGGGGACCTAGCTGGAGCAGGCGGAGCATTAAGCCAGTGCCCACTAATGAGGTACAGGCATTATCAGCTCTTGGTCTCCAAGTGTCAAAGTTCTTCCTGACGCAGCTTCGCTATTTAAGAGCTTAAGAAGAAAAAACCCGCCTGGACTAATGGGAACTTGTGTCAGACAATTGCAGTGAAACACTAGACCGGTAACTGGAAAACAAACTCCCAGCCTAGCTCAACCAAACTCAACTCCATCACATTTGATCGGTTTCATATTCCTCAAATCGACTCTTGCTCTCCTTTGTCCCGTTTTGTTTAGTCTTCCTCGTTCTTGGCTGCGTTCTGATTCCTGGACGCTACCGTGACCCCAGCGGGGATCGTTAAACCTCCGTCTGATCCAATGGGATCCAGCTGTCCTGCTCTCGGCCAGAGGACTCCCGGCCGGACAGCAGAGGATCAAACTGGGTGGTAAATCACTTCTGACGCTCCCTGGAAAACACGGTCCACTACAAAGAGGCTAAACGCCGCCGTCACCAAAAAAAAAAAAGAAGATCTCCATTCGGCATTTGTTTAACATCTTCAGCCAGACCCCGGCCCCTCCTGCTGACGGAACCCAGGGGTTGGAGGGGGGGGGGGGTCAGATCCTACGCTAAGAACGACCTCTCAGGAAGCTGCTGGGGCCACTGTCCAAAGGAAAGCAGGTGGGAAGGCTCAACACTTACGTTTGGCGGCATATTTGTTCTCTTTCCGCGTTTTGTTGGCCTTCTTGAGGCAGCTGTCGCACGTGAAGCTGTGGAGACAGAAAGTATGTTTGAGTGTGTGTGAAATAGAGCTTCTGGTGGGCCATGGTCGCCTCTGATGGGTAATGAACAGAGTGAATTCAATTCTCATTGGTGTTATTACCAATTACTTTGGGATAGGGTTGCTCGATTATGGAAAAAAATCATAACCACGATTATTCAGGTCAATATTGAAATCCCGATTAGTCAACGATTATTTTTGAGTTTGAAAACATGATGTATTTATTCAGCATGTCTATCCCAAAAACACTTTGGACCTGAGAACTTTCGCCTTAAAAAAATACATAATGGTCAATTTTCAAATTTTAGTTAGTGATCACTAGCCACCACACTACCACTGTGAGTGAATCAGTCTCAATGACCGCTTCCCTCACTTTGGCGGACTCATCCCGGTCAGATCATCTTATGATTGATTTCATTATCGTGTCATGACGTCACTTCAGTGATACTATCTTTGAGCTCTGAACGCCGTTCCAGAGAGTCGTTTCCCCTGCTGTGGCTCCATGCTGAGCCAACAATAAGCAGGACAGGATCCCAGTGGACTCGTGTGAGTGTGTGAGGGCTAGCTCACCCCATGGGCCATATGGTGTCGTTATGCAGGACGCAGATCTGGTGCATTTTACGACCACAGTCGGTGCATTCCACCAGCCTGCAGGGGACAGAGGGAACGGCAGACATGTTAGAGGAACCTCGCGGATGGACGCAACTTGGACAAAATCACCGCATTATGCATGCAACACTTTTCCTGAGGACAAACGCAGGGATCATAGCCAGAGAGCTAAGCACTAGTCAGAAGCCTGGCTCATGGGACGTGGGTAGGCAATACCACCCGATGATAACTAAACATACAATTTAACAGAACGAAACGTATTCCAATGCTAACTTTGTAAAATGATACATTAATGAATGAATATATTGATTAATGAGGTTCTGAAGCTCATCTAGAAAGAGGAGCGAGGGGGAGGGAGACGTACAGTTCTGGGTCCAGGGTGTCGTTCTTCTTCCGCTGGAACTGGTCTTTGTTGATGGACCTGTGGGGAGGAGAAGGAGGAGGAGAGTGAGGAGGAGGGAACCACACCTGGAGCCTCACCCCGGAGGAGCAGGTTCTGAGGTTCTGAGGCAGAGATACTAGACACCAATAGAAACACATCTAGAGAGAGGGGAACCAATAGAAACACATCTAAAGAGAGGGGAACCAATAACGCTCTGGTAGAAACTAGTGTGTGATGAGGGAATGTTACAGATAAAAGGTCATAATAAAGGCATTAGAACACAACACATGAACACATGAAAAGACCAAAGAAACGTTAGATTTTAATGACATCAATTTACTTCAAGAACAACAAACTAAAGGCTAGATGAACCGGCTTTAAGGTCCGTCAACAGAGGTGTTTAGTGGTCCCGTGGGGGGGGGGGGGATGGGAGGGGGGAGGATGAGAGGGGGGTACTCACGTCTGGGGCTGCGACGGGTCGTCTCCCAGGGAAACGCTCTCGCCCTGGATCTCGTTGAAACACTTCTCACAGAAGTGGTACCTGTCAGCAATAAGCCCAAATTTTGGTGAACTACACCGTTCGCCAACAGCACAGCCAATCACAGTGAGGGCATGGAGACGAAGCAGCCGGCCAATCAGGGCAGGGCGGGCACACGGGAGGAGGCAGGGGGCAAGGTAGACCGTCGTCGGGAGGAAGCAGCCAATCGTGATGCAGCGTTTTTGTGTGGGCGGGAGGTTTTGATTTTGCACGTAAATTTCGGAGTGGATGATTGGTCACAGCAAGCAGGCCAATGCAGACATCACAAGCGTTAAAAGGAGGGAGAGAAGGGGAGACGGGGGAGGGGAGGTAAAACGAATATTAAAAAAGAGTGGAAATTAATTGTTACAGGTAAGGACATGGACAGGTAGAGAGGAAGAGGAGGGAGAGAGGAAGAGTAAGGAGAGAGAGAGAGGAGGGAGAGAGAGAGGAGGGAGAGAGAGGAAGAGGAGGGAGAGTTAGAGGAGGGAGAGAGGAAGAGGAGGAGAGTGAGGGGGGAGCAGAAGGTGAAACAACCAACAGGGACAGAGAGCCAAGGCAAAGCAAAGATTAGCGTCAGACGTCCAGTGGTCCACAACAACAACAAAAACAACAATACAGCAACGTGAGGAGCCAATAGGAGCTGTGGGGGGGAGGGGCTCCCAACATGGATAAAGTGGATAAGTGATAGAAACAAGACAGATAGATGGCGCTGCTAAAGAGGTTCATTCATAGAGCGGCCCGCCTTCGTCTGCTCGCAGAAAGGAGCTTCTTCACTCTCTATAAATCTTTACTTTTTTTATTTTTAGAGTAAGATGAGTGTGGTTGTGGAGCCAGAGGCCTCGGGCTGCAGGAGGCCAGAGCTCGCTGTATGAATGAACCGAGCGTGGAGGAACTCATCGGACATGAATAATGGAGGATGGAGACCGATCCAACGGAACCATCTGAGGCCCAATCAGAGCGCGGCTACAGGGCTACGATGTCATGGCCGCCGAGTGATGAAATATTATGGCGTCGGGGCGCGCGCGCGCGGGGGGGGGGGTGTTCTTTTTTCCGCCTGTGTTCCTGGTTGTATATTTGTGGGTTATTGCATGTTTTGTCTTTCTGCCTGTATTCCTGGTTGTTTGCTTGTGTGTTTCTGCCTGTGTGTGTCTTTCTGCCTGTATTCCTGGTTGTGTGCCTGTGTGTTTCTGCCTGTGTGTTTCTGCCTGTGTGTTTCTGCCTGTATTCCTGGTTGTCTGCGCTGCTTACCTGTTCTGGTAGCTGAAGTAGGCGGCGTCGCGCTGGATGGTGCACAGCTGTTTGCCGTAGCAGCACAGTGTCTGGGGAGAGAACTCCAGCTGGGGGGAGCGAGGGGAGACGGAGAACAGGTCAGTGGTGTCACTTCTACACGCACACACTAAAAACACAACACTCTCGGCACATGATCACATGACCCGAGTGTATTGTGAGTCACAGCCCAAACCGATGCCCAGACAATACGAATAATGACAAAACCATTCCCAGAGGTGACCCCTAAACTCAGACGGATAATGCACAGGATTTCCTGAGAAGTATTTCTGAAGGGATAACCACAGAACGCACTTTACGTTTACTAAAAGCCTCAAGGCCCAGTGGAGCTGACCGTAAAGTCCGCTCTGTGGTTGTGCATTGGGCCACCTGCGCACTCACCGAGCCACACCCCCACCCCCCCAGACCCCTCACCTCCACCCCCAACCCCCACCCCACACCCACCTTCCGGCCGCAGCAGTAGCCCAGGCCCTGCATCACGGGGTTGATCTCGGCCTCGAACACCTCGGCCAGCTTGGAGCAGTACTTGTAGACGCGGGACGTCTTGCGGTTGTACAGCCAGGCGTTGTTGAACATGAGCCACACGTCGTCCACGTACTGCCAGGGCTCCTGGAACTGGCCCGTGTCCAGCTTGCGCTTGATGGTGGACAGGTCCATGGGGGTCTTCACGATGTCAAAGTAGTCCTGCTAGTCCGGAGAGAAGTGAAGGGGGCAGCGGGACACACGGAGCAGAAGGAAGAGTGGAGGAGGGGGGGGGGGGGGGTGAGATCCAAGAGTTGTTTTTTTTTGCAGAAGAAGGGTTTTCGTTTGGGGGGGGGGGGTACATATCAGGGGGGGGGCATCGTTTGTCGTGGGGAGGCCGGGGCGGTCGGGGAGGGAGAGCTCCTCCCCCCTCCCTCACCCAGACCTCCCCACCACTCAGACACCAGCTAGCAGACGACTGGACCAACAACACACAGGATAGGACCCGGCCCTGGTGGGCGGGGCCAATCAGACATCAATCATCTTAGAGCATCAAGCCAGAAGTACAGCTGGAACATCGACAACGCTGATGCTACTTCAGCCGGTCCACTACTGCTATTCAGCAGCCGAGCTCGACACCGGGTCGCGTCCGGGGTCTGCTGCTGGCGGGCGGCCAAGCGGAGGCGAGCGAGCGGATGGCAGCGCGGCAGGAAGCAAGCGGGACACAGTGGCGCTCGGATTAGCATCACAGCGTCCGCCAAGCTACAGCGCTACTCTGGCTAACGCCGCTGCTGCTGAAGCTAGCAACGGTGACCTCTGAGGAAAGGTCACCAGGGGCATTGGGACCCCGGGGTCCGTGAGGGAGGAGGGGTCAGAGGGCGACCCTTGGGGTCAGGGTTCACCCACATCCCAAACCCTAACTAGAACATGTCCGCTCCGCTGGTCATCACTGTAAACATGACGGGTCGGATTTAATGTCGGTACGAAACGTCAGCCACATTACCGGAAGAGCCGAACCCACGTCTACTGTTGGGGTTTAAACCCACGTCCACCGCTGGGGTTTAAACCCACGTCCACCGCTGGGGTTTAAACCCACGTTCACCGCTGGGGTTTAAACCCACGTTCACCGCTGGGGTTTAAACCCACGTTCACCGCTGGGGTTTAAACCCACGTCCACCGCTGGGGTTTAAACCCACGTTCACCGCTGGGGTTTAAACCCACGTTCACCGCTGGGGTTTAAACCCACGTTCACCGCTGGGGTTTAAACCCACGTCCACCGCTGGGGTTTAAACCCACGTCCACCGCTGGGGTTTAAACCCACGTCCACCGCTGGGGTTTAAACCCACGTCCACCGCTGGGGTTTAAACCCACGTCCACCGCTGGGGTTTAAACCCACGTCCACCGCTGGGGTTTAAACCCACGTCCACCGCTGGGGTTTAAACCCACGTCCACCGCTGGGGTTTAAACCCACGTCCACCGCTGCGGTTTAAACCCACGTCCACCACTGCGGTTTAAACCCACGTCCACCGCTGCGGTTTAAACCCACGTCCACCGCTGCGGTTTAAACCCACGTCCACCGCTGCGGTTTAAACCCACGTCCACCGCTGGGGTTTAAACCCACGTCCACCGCTGGGGTTTGAACCCACGTCCACCGTTGGGGTTTAAACCCACGTCCACCGTTGGGGTTTAAACCCACGTCCACCGTTGGGGTTTAACCCCACGTCTACTGTTGGGGTTTAACCCCACGTCCACTGTTGGGGTTTAAACCCACGTCTACTGTTGGGGTTTAAACCCACGTCTACTGTTGGGGTTTAAACCCACGTCTACTGTTGGGGTTTAAACCCACGTCTATTGTTGGGGTTTAAACCCACGTCTACTGCTGGGGTTTAAACCCTGCTACTGTTGGGGTTTAACCCCACGTCTACTGTTGGGGTTTAAACCCACGTCCACTGTTGGGGTTTAAACCCACGTCCACTGTTGGGGTTTAAACCCACGTCCACTGTTGGGGTTTAAACCCACGTCCACTGTTGGGGTTTAATCCGGAGGAGACCGAGGAGTCCGGTCGGGGTTTCCCGGGCAGACGGGGTTTCCCGGCGTTGCAGAACACGCCGGCACGCCAACCTGCAGGGCGGCGTTCCTGTTCCGCACCGTTGCTCTGAGTCAAAACTAGCCGCGTGGCTACGTACCTAGCCAGTAGCCAGCACGCGACCTAGCACACTACCTGGCACGCTAGGGCGCAAGGCTTTCTGCTAGCGCTACCGCTCTGTCCAGGAGTTCTGGGTACGCGCCGGGTTGCGTAGCGGGTCCTCGGGGGGGGGGGAGGAGGGGGGCTGACGGCCATCGAATCAAGTGGGGCAGTTAAAAATAAAGCGTTGCGCGCTGAGTGTGTATAGAGCCGTATGCTGAGCCACTCACGCCGTGCGGCCGGATGGAGGAGGCTCCCGTACGCCTCTGGGAACCAACGACACCAATACAAGAGCTAATTACATTCCACCAGGTTTGGAAAACGGACCCTTTAGCGGCATCGGCTCACCTCGACACAGAACCCCCACCCCAACATCAACACACGACTAACTACTGGT
Source organism: Gadus macrocephalus (assembly GCF_031168955.1). Taxonomy (NCBI): domain Eukaryota; kingdom Metazoa; phylum Chordata; class Actinopteri; order Gadiformes; family Gadidae; genus Gadus; species Gadus macrocephalus. Next base: position 445,645 of record NC_082383.1, read on the forward strand.
GAGGAACTGAACTAGGAAGCTAGGATGGAGGCGAACACAAATCTAGTGATAAAGTGAGCTTATGGCGGAGAAATGCAGATGATCAGATGACTGGAAGACATAGCAATGAGACACGAGAGTTTGGTCTTTGGTCCTGATTGATTTGTTTGGTTCGTAGAATAATGGGATTGATCAGCAATGTGTTTGGATCAGCGATGTCCATGAGGCAAAGTACCGCCAAACACAACTGGTGGTCAACTGTTGGTTAGCATGGTTGACCTCCTGGTGAGGGAGCGTTGGTGGAATCTCTAGCTCTGATCATGGAGCCCTTCCGTTATCTGAGGCCTTGCATTTCCCCGTGTGAGTCAGACGATGCTGCCGTGAGTTAAGTGTACGTACGACTGAATGACCTGTGGAATGAATGAAATGTTAACCTCCACCGCCTCCCTCTCATCCTCTTATACACATGGTGAGTGCAAAGGTGAGACAACGAGGTGAGCGGAGGACAGACACAACCGTGACGTCTATGAGCGAAAACAGGAAACAACAGCAGACATGATGAATAAATTAAAATGTTTTAATGTTTTAATCTAGGCGGAGCGGAAGCAAAAAGAATGTCAGCCAGAGCAGTCCCTTACCAGGTTAGTTTTGTTACTAGTTCGAATACGTACGGGTATTCCCAGTAACTGGGGGTCCACCGGCTGGCGGAACGGCAAGGACTCGGGGTCCTGCCGGTACAACGCCTCCAGGGTGGGCATCAGGGCCTGACGCAGCTCCTCAGGCTTAAAGACTGGGAGGGGGAGAGAGAGGGGGAGGGGGAGAGGGAGAGAGAGGGGGAGCAAGTGATAAACAAGAGAAAGACTTGGTTAGGAGACGTTGATGAGGAGGCCGATCATTAGAGCCCTTGTGGAGTTCCTCAGGTACGGATTAGGGCTCCCTGGAGAGGGACTGAACCCTTCTCTGAAGGGGGACTGAACCCCTCTCTGAAGGGGGACTGAACCCCTCTCTGAAGGGGGACTGAACCCCTCTCTGAAGGGGGACTGGACCCCTCTCTGAAGGGGGACTGGACCCCTCTCTGAAGGGGGACTGGACCCCTCTCTGAAGGGGGACTGAACCCCTCTCTGAAGGAGGACTGAACCCCTCTCTGAAGGAGGACTGAACCCCTCTCTGAAGGAGGACTGAACCCCTCTCTGAAGAGGGACTGAACCCCACTCTGAAGAGGGACTGGACCCCTCTCTGAAGGGGGACTGGACCCCTCTCTGAAGAGGGACTGAACCCCACTCTGAAGAGGGACTGAACCCCTCTCTGAAGAGGGACTGAACCCCTCTCTGAAGAGTCTGGACCCCTCTCTGAAGGGGGACTGAACCCCTCTCTGAAGAGGGACTGAACCCCACTCTGAAGAGGGACTGAACCCCACTCTGAAGAGGGACTGAACCCCACTCTGAAGAGGGACTGAACCCCACTCTGAAGAGGGACTGAACCCCACTCTGAAGAGGGACTGAACCCCACTCTGAAGAGGGACTGAACCCCACTCTGAAGAGGGACTGAACCCCACTCTGAAGAGGGACTGAACCCCTCTCTGAAGGGGGGACTGAACCCCTCTATTAAGGGGGACTGAACCCCTCTCTGAAGGGGGGACTGAACCCCTCTCTGAAGAGGGACTGAACCCCTCTCTGAAGAGGGACTGAACCCCTCTCTGAAGAGGGACTGAACCCCTCTCTGAAGAGGGACTGAACCCCTCTCTGAAGAGGGACTGAACCCCTCTCTGAAGAGGGACTGAACCCCTCTCTGAAGAGGGACTGAACCCCTCTCTGAAGGGGGACTGAACCCCTCTCTGAAGGGGGACTGAACCCCTCTCTGAAGGGGGGACTGAACCCCTCTATTAAGGGGGTTCAGGGTTACTCTCTCAAGGGGAGCGAGTCCCGTTAACGTGGAGGGGAGTGACTAAACCTGGGAGCAGAGGACACCCAGAACCCCGGTTCTAGAGCGTTCCTCTGTGAGGACACACTGAACCCCGGTTCTAGAGCGTTCCTCTGTGAGGACACACTGAACCCGGTTCTAGAGCGTTCCTCTGTGAGGACACACTGAACCCCGGTTCTAGAGCGTTCCTCTGTGAGGACACACTGAACCCGGTTCTAGAGCGTTCCTCTGTGAGGACACACTGAACCCCGGTTCTAAGAGCGTTCCTCTGTGAGGACACACTGAACCCGGTTCCAGAGCGTTCCTCTGTGAGGACACACTGAACCCCGGTTCTAGAGCGTTCCTCTTTGAGGACACACTGAACCCGGTTCTAGAGCGTTCCTCTGGACTCACCTTTCCTCTTGCTCTCCGCGCTGGCGGGGGATCCGGCCTCGCCCTCCTCCTCCTCCTCCTTGGGCTCCTTCTTCACCTCCGGCTTCTTGTCCTCGCCGTTGGTGGCCGTCACCGAGGGGGCGGCGGCGGCGGTTGCCGTGGACGATGAGGTATCCATGGGCTCGGCCTTGCAGCCGTCCCCCGACGTCTTCTCCTTCTTGATCTGAGGGGGGCGAGGAGAGGCGGAGCCATGAGTGACTCTGGCGTCACCGCGACCCAGACAGAGTCCTACGCCCGCGGCTAACCATCAGGACGCCCGCGGCGACGGCTAACCATCAGGACGCCCGCGGCTACGGCTAACCATCAGGACGCCCGCGGCTACGGCTAACCATCAGGACGCCCGCGGCTACGGCTAACCATCAGGACGCCCGCGGCTACGGCTAACCATCAGGACGCCCGCGGCTACGGCTAACCATCAGGGCGGGGCTAATGGTCGGGGGGGGGGGTCTTACCTCGGGCTTCTCCTCCTCCTTGACGTCCGCCTGACCTTTGCCCTTCTTCCCCGAGGCGTCGCCGTCTCCCGCCGGGTCCGCCTCCTCCTCCTCCTCCTCCTCATCCTCGTCCTCCTGCTTCTTCACCTCCATCTTGACGTCGGCGGCGCCCGAGGCCACGCTGTCGGCCGCCGGCGCCTGGGAGGCGGGGTCGGCGCCACTGCTCACCGAGGGCGGCGTGGAGGCGGGGCCGTCCGCCATCAGGGACGACTTCTGGGACAGCTGGGGGGGGGGCACATGGAGGATGAATATACAGCCCCCGTTCAACCCTTCACCCCCCTCGGCCTCGGGGGACCGCCCCCTCGGCCTCGGGGGACCGCCCCCACGGCCTCGGGGGACCGCCCCCTCCTCAGGGGACCGCCCCCTCGGCCTCGGGGGGCCGCCCCCACGGCCTCGGGGGGCCGCCCCCACGGCCTCGGGGGGCCGCCCCCACGGCCTCGGGGGGCCGTCCCCACGGCCTCGGGGGACCGCCCCCCCCCGGCACTGAGCTAAGAGGAGCCGGAATCTAACCAGCGTCCGTCAGGGGAGGAGCTGCTGGTCTACTGGTGGGTGGAGGACCTGCTGGTCTACTGGTGGGTGGAGGAGCTGCTGGTCTACTGGTGGGTGGAGGAGCTGCTGGTCTACTGGTGGGTGGAGGACCTGCTGGTCTACTGGTGGGTGGAGGAGCTGCTGGTCTACTGGTGGGTGGAGGAGCTGCTGGTCTACTGGTGGGTGGAGGAGCTGCTGGTCTACTGGTGGGTGGAGGAGCTGCTGGTCTACTGGTGGGTGGAGGAGCTGCTGGTCTACTGGTGGGTGGAGGAGCTGCTGGTCTACTGGTGGGTGGAGGAGCTGCTGGTCTACTGGTGGGTGGAGGAGCTGCTGGTCTGATTGGTGGAGGGCGGCCGTCACTCACCGGGCTGCGTGGCGGCGGGGGCGGGGTCATGTGGGCGTTCTGGTTGGCCGGGGGCGGGGCTTGGCCCGACTTGGACGAGGCGCTCCCGGGCCCCTGGGGAGGCTGCAGCTGATTGGCCTTCTCAGAGCCCCCGCCCGGGGCCCCCGCCTGCTGCTGGTGGTTCTGCAGCGGGGCGGGGGGCTGTGGTGGGGGGGGCTGGGTCTGCTGGGTCTGCTGGGTCTGCTGGGTCTGCTGGGTCTGCTGGGTCTGCTGCTGCTGTTGTTGTTGATGCTGCTGCTGCTGTTGTTGTTGTTGTTGATTCTGCTGCTGCTGCATTTGTTGTTGCTGCTGCTGCTGTTGTTGATTCTGTTGTTGTTGATTCTGTTGTTGTTGATTCTGTTGTTGCTGCTGCTGCTGCATCTGTTGTTGATGTTGCTGCATTTGCTGTTGTTGATGGAGCTGTTGTTGTTGTTGTTGAAGCTGCTGCTGTTGTTGTTGATGTTGGTGCTGTTGTTGAAGTTGGTGCTGCTGCTGTTGTTGTTGATTCTGTTGTTGTTGATGTTGCATCTGCTGCTGCTGTTGATGTTGCTGCTGCATCTGCTGTTGGTGGAGCTGTTGCTGCTGTTGCTGTTGCTGCTGCTGTTGTTGTTGTTGTGAGGGGGGGAGCTGCGCGGCGCTGGGCGTGTGCGGCTGGGGGGTCTGCGAGCCCGGCAGCGTGGGCGGGGTCTGGTGCGGCTGCGGCGTCAGGCTGCGGGCCGGCGAGGGGGAGCTGGTCCGCATGGGGGGGCAGTGGGGGTGGGCCCCGGGGGCCGAGGGCAGGGGCCCAACGCTGCCCGGGCCCCCGGGGGCCGAGGCGCTGGAGGCCGACTGAGAGAGGGGGCTGCCGCCTGGGAGGGGGGCCGGCGTGGACATCTGGGCCTGGAGAGAGAGAGAGACGGTAAGGGGGGGGGGCAACGAGGAGGGAGGAGGGAGGGAGGGGGGGGGGAGGAGGATGAGGAGAGGAGGGAGGGAGGAAGAGAGGAGGGAGGGAGGAGGGAGGAAGGAGAGAGGAGGGAGGGAGGGAGGGAGGAGAGAGAGAGAGGAGGGAGGGAGGGGGGGAGGAGGAGAGGAGAGAGGAGGGAGGAAGAGAGGAGGGAGGGAGGAGGGAAGAGAGGAGGGAGGAGAGGAGGGAGGGAGGAGAGAGGAGGGAGGGAGGGAGCCGAGAAGAGGAGAGGAGAGGAGGGAGGGGAGAGGAGGGAGGGAGGGAGGAGGGAGGAGGGAGGGAGGGAGGAGGGAGGAAGGAGAGAGGGAGGGAGGGAGGGAGGGAGGGAGGGAGGGAGGAGAGAGGGAGGGAGGGAGGGGAGAGGAGGGAGGGAGGGAGGGAGGGAGGGAGGGAGGGAGGAGAGAGGAGGGAGGAGAGAGGGAGGGAGGAGAGAGGAGGGAGGTGGGGGAGAGGAGGGAGGTGGGGGAGAGGAGAGAGGAGGGAGGGAGGGGAGAGGAGGGAGGGAGGGAGGGGAGAGGAGGGAGGAGAGAGGAGGGAGGTGGGGGAGCTCCAGAGCCTGGAGGACGGTGAGCAGGTAGAAGGCTACTCCAGGGGAGCCTCCCTGGGGGGCTACGCGCTGAGGACGGGGGCTCACCTGCGCCATGCCGCCCTGCGCCCCCGTCTGGTTCATGGGCCCGGGGAACTGTCCTGGGGGGTGGTACTGGTTCTGGAGCTGGGCTGCGCTGGGCTGCCCCATCCTGCTGGGGCCCATGCCCATCTGGGGACAGAAGAGGGGGCATCAGACCACGCCCACCACGGCATCAGACCACGCCCACCACGGCATCAGACCACGCCCACCACGGCATCAGACCACGCCCACCACAGCATCAGACCACGCCCACCACGGCATCAGACCACGCCCACCACGGCATCAGACCACGCCCACTCAGTGGGGGGGGGGGGGGCTCACCTGGTTCATGGTTGGTCCGGACGGAAGGGGCGACCTCTGACCCATGGACTGCATTCCCATCTGACCGAACTGGTTCATCCCTGAAGAAACCAAGTCAACATATGAGTGAGTGAGTGAGTGAGTGAGTGAGTGAGTGAGTGAGTGAGTGAGTGAGTGAGTGAGTGAGTCAGTGAGTGAGTGAGTGAGTGAGTAAGTCAGTGGGGTAGTGAGTGAGTGAGTGAGTGAGTGAGTGAGTGAGTGAGTGAGTGAGTGAGTGAGTGAGTGAGTGAGTGAGTGAGTGAGTGAGGTAGTGAGTAGGGGTGGGAATCTCTTGGCACCTCACGATTCGATTCCGATTATGAGGTCAACGATTAGATTGTGAAGCGATTATCGGTGCATTGAGATGCAAAAAAATTTTTCTATGTACTTTTCCATGCGGGATTTTCAAATATATATATATATATATACATCTGGGTTTGCTACTCAGTTTGCTAATCACTTCCTACTTTTGTGATGATCATTAAAGACATCAACAGATGAACTAACTTACCTAATATTTCATAAGAGAGAAAGTATTTGTCACAAATATGACTTTCTATGAACAATGCAGCTTGCACAATATGGAAGCATGCAAAAAATAGGTTTCAGTTTTTTATTTCTAATCTTCCTTTTCTATGTCATTAAAGGAAAAGCTGCTCTTGAATTAGAAGGAGTTCTTGTGTCTGTCTGAGTTTGCGCGCATGCTATGCGTAGACTGAATCGCACTCGTGTCAAGGCAAATCAGATTGGCCAATCCACCCTGAAGATAAATACAATAATTGTAAAATTACAAAAAATATTTTGCCTGCTGCAAATTATGTTTCAGCAGGCAAAAAAACCAAAAACAAACATTTTTTAATTCCGATTATTAATTTATCTGCATCGAGACAGAATCGTTCTAGCGAGAATCGCGATGCATCGAAGAAGAGATTATTTTTCCCACCCCTAGTAGTGAGTGAGTGAGTGAGTGAGTGAGTGAGTGAGTGAGTGAGTGAGTGAGTGAGGTAGTGAGGTAGTGAGGTAGTGAGTGAGTGAGTGAGTGAGTGAGTGAGTGAGTGAGTGGACCTGGTACCTGCTGGGTTCTGCATCCTGCTGACCATCTGGCCGGGCCCGGGGGGTCGCACCATGGAGGGGTCGGCATGGGGGCCGTCTGACGGGACAGAAGGACGCGTCAATCAAAGTCTTAAAAGGGGGGGGGTCAGTGAGATACACCGTCTTCTTCTCCCTTCCCTAGCTTGTGCAGCACCATAACTCGGGGTTCTTCCTTTGACGGCCTTCTTTAACTGTGACCCGCCTCGTAGGCCCTCTGGGTAAAAGGCTCTGCTCAACAACCCGATGGACCAACCGGAGCTGGAGTTAAACCAACGAGCAGAGAGCGTCTGAGTCCAGAGACGCTCCCACTATCGCCACAAATAGAAGCACAACACAAGACGAGTAGGGGGACCACTCACTGGGCGGCTGGCCGGGGCCCATGGCCGGCTGGCCCATCCCTGGGGGCCCGCCCATGCCTGGGGGCCCGCCCATGCCTGGGGGTCCGCCCATGCCTGGGGGTCCGCCCATGCCAGGGGGTCCGCCCATGCCAGGGGGTCCGCCCTGCGGCAGGCCGGAGGGGGGCATGCCGGCCTGGGAGGGCATCATGCCCTGCTTCTGGAGGCGGGTCCTCCTCTTCTCCTCCAGCTCCTTCTGGATCTTGTAGATCTTCTCCGCCAGCAGGTGGTAGTACTCCGCCTGCAGATGGACCCTCACCGGTCAGAACGCTACGGCCACAGCTCTGACACAGTACGGTTTAGCTTATAGTACCCCTAGTCCCTCCCCTAGCCGTATGGCTCTAGTCCCTCCCCTAGCCGTATGGCTCTAGTCCCTCCCCTAGCCGTATGGCTCTAGTCCCTCCCCTAGCCGTATGGCTCTAGTCCCTCCCCTAGTCCCTCCCCTAGGTCCTAGTCCCTCCCCTAGCCGTATGTCTCTAGTCCCTCCCCTAGCCGTATGGCTCTAGTCCCTCCCCTAGCCGTATGGCTCTAGTCCCTCCCTAGCCGTATGGCTCTAGTCCCTCCCTAGCCGTATGGCTCTAGTCCCTCCCCTAGGGCCCTAGTCCCTCCTCTAGCCATATGGCCCTAGTCCCTCCCCTGGGGCCCTCCCCTAAGGCCCTAGTCCCTCCCCTAAGGCCCTAGTCCCTCCCCTAAGGCTCTAGCCCCTCCCCTAAGGCTCTAGCCCCTCCCCTAGGGCACTAGTCCCTCCCCTAGGGCACTAGTCCCTCCTTTAAGGCTCTAGTCCCTCCCCTATAACTCTAGTCCCTCCCCTAAGGCTCTAGTCCCACCCCTAGGGCTCTAGCCCCTCCCCTAGGGCACTAGTCCTTCCCCTAAGGCACGCGTCCCTCCCCTATAACTCGAGTCCCTCCCCTAAGGCTCGAGTCCCTCCCCTGAGGCCCTAGTCTTGCGTGTGTTTGTAGGTGAGTGTGTGTGTGTGTGTGTGCGTCCTACCCGGCTGTTGGCCGACTCGTACATGTCCCCCTCCACCTTGCGGGCGTATGCCACCAGGTTCTCCATCCGCCGGTCCTTCAGCGCGGCCGGGTCCGGGGTGGGGAAGATGGCCTGCACCCTGTAGCGCACATCACCAGGCGTCAACACCAGGGGTCAGGGGTCAACGCACAACACCAGGGGTCAGGGGTCAGCGCACAACACCAGGGGTCAACACCAGGGGTCAGGGGTCAGCGCACAACACCAGGGGTCAACACCAGGGGTCAGGGGTCAACGCACAACACCGGGGGTCAACGCACAACACCAGGGGTCAACGCAGACAGACAGACAGACAGACAGACAGACAGACAGACAGACAGACAGACAGACAGACAGACAGACAGACAGACAGACAGACAGACAGACAGACAGACAGACAGACAGACAGACAGACAGACAGACAGACAGACAGACAGACAGACAGACAGACAGACAGACAGACAGACAGACAGACAGACAGACAGACAGACAGACAGACAGACAGACAGACAGACAGACAGACAGACAGACAGACAGACAGACAGACAGACAGACAGACAGACAGACAGACAGACAGACAGACAGACAGACAGACAGACAGACAGACAGACAGACAGACAGACAGACAGACAGACAGACAGACAGACAGACAGACAGACAGACAGACAGACAGACAGACAGACAGACAGACAGACAGACAGACAGACAGACAGACAGACAGACAGACAGACAGACAGACAGACAGACAGACAGACAGACAGACAGACAGACAGACAGACAGACAGACAGACAGACAGACAGACAGACAGACAGACAGACAGACAGACAGACAGACAGACAGACAGACAGACAGACAGACAGACAGACAGACAGACAGACAGACAGACAGACAGACAGACAGACAGACAGACAGACAGACAGACAGACAGACAGACAGACAGACAGACAGACAGACAGACAGACAGACAGACAGACAGACAGACAGACAGACAGACAGACAGACAGACAGACAGACAGACAGACAGACAGACAGACAGACAGACAGACAGACAGACAGACAGACAGACAGACAGACAGACAGACAGACAGACAGACAGACAGACAGACAGACAGACAGACAGACAGACAGACAGACAGACAGACAGACAGACAGACAGACAGACAGACAGACAGACAGACAGACAGACAGACAGACAGACAGACAGACAGACAGACAGACAGACAGACAGACAGACAGACAGACAGACAGACAGACAGACAGACAGACAGACAGACAGACAGACAGACAGACAGACAGACAGACAGACAGACAGACAGACAGACAGACAGACAGACAGACAGACAGACAGACAGACAGACAGACAGACAGACAGACAGACAGACAGACAGACAGACAGACTCACAGCTTGTGCACCAGGTGGTTCCTGAGGTCCTGGGTGATGTCCTCGTGCCACGACTTCCTCATGCCCGGCGCAGAGGGGGGCGTGGCCGTGGGCATGGAGCCCATGCTGGCCATGGAGTCGTTCATCAGGCTGAGGGGAGAGGGAGAGGGAGGGGGGAGAGGTGAGGGGGGGTCAGGACCAGCCGAGCTCCTCCCCAGGTCAGAGGTCAGAGGTCAGGGCTTACCTCTGAGCGTTCAGGTTGTTGTGCAGCATGGCGTCAGGCAGCAGGCTCGACTGCTGATTGGACGACAGCCCGCCTCCGCCGTTCACACCCATGGGATTACCTCCTGAGAGAGAGAGGAGAGAAGAGAGAAGAGAGAGAGAGAGAGAGAGAGAAGAGAAGAGAAGAGAAGGAGACACACACACAGAGAGCGAGAGCGAGAGAGCGAGAGAGAGAGGACGTTAGGACACTGGGCTCCAGTGGAATGACAGACGGCCGCCCCAGACGACGGTCTAACTGAGCGGTCAGAGAGCGACGCTGCGGCCCTCACCCATGGAGTTGAGGGCCCTCATGCCGGGCTGGCCCCCCATGGCCTGGCCGGGCCCCTGGGGCCCCTGGGGGGGCAGCTGGTTCCCCTGGTAGGTGAGTCCCAGCGCGGCGTAGGCCCTCTCGATGGAGCTGGGGTCGATCTGGCTGGAGGGGTTGATGCTGGCCGCGTTGGGGGGGCCCCCGGGCACCGTGGGGCCCAGCGAGTTGACCAGGCCCACCCCCGCGCTGCTGAGGAGGGCTGCAGGAGAGGGGGGGGGTTACAATGATCTATAGGTTATCATCCTCACACACACACACACACACACACACACACACACACACACACACACGGAGCACTCACACTGCTGGTTCCTCTTGTCTCCGGCGTTCTTCAGCGGCAGGCAGACCGGACAGTCGTGCCGCGTGCAGTTCTTCCAGTGAGAGATGATCTGTCGCGACGAGGCACAGTGTGCCACTGCAGGAGAGAGGGGGACAGTCAGGGGACAGAGGGTGAATGAGATGAATGAATGAATAGGTCTCTAGGGGGGGCGGGAAGGACCCCTGCAGGGTGGAGTTGAGCAGGGATGAGTTCACCAATCTCATGGTTCACCAACGCTGCATTTATTGCGTTGTTTAAATTGATACAAATCTTCAGGCTAATTGGTGAAGCGTGGGGAAGGGGATGGCCCATGTTACCATACTTTAAACGCATTCATACACACCGGGAAGAGGAGCTTATACGACCAGAGGCAATTACACAGAGAATTAGTGTGAGGCTTCTGAATTAAAACAAACAGACGCTAAACAGCGATGTGTCACGCAGTACAATGGTCATCAGAGTCCAGATGGACTGTAGGACAGTAGGAGGTAGCAGAGGACCACTCACAGCAACAGAGATATAGATGGGGATCTACTCTTTAATGACTTATCAGAATGGAGTTGATCCGGGGAATAAAGGGTGTAAGGAATGTCATCCAGCCTTACAGCGGGAGGGGTTAGGGGTTGAGGACCAGTTTGGACCAAGATGCCAGGGCTTGATTCCCGAGAGCCATGTCACTCTTTAATATCACCCACCACCTGCCCTCCCCATCTACGTTCATAGACCCTTCTCCAGATACTCTGACCCCGATGGTCGTGTGTTGGGTGGATGGACGCAGCTCCACCCGTTCTAACCGGCGCTCTGAGCGGGGTGGAGGCGCTGTGTGGGCGGCGGACTCACCCTGGCAGGACTTGCCGGCCTGGCAGTGGGTCATGTGGTTCAGCACGTTCTTCATGGTGCGGCAGTGGGGCAGGTTGCACTGCCGCACCTCCCCGTTGGCCTGCTCCCGCCGCTGGCACTTGTGGGCGTGGAGGAGAAGGACCAGCTGCTGCTGGATCAGCTTGCGCTTCTCGGGGTCCGCCGTGGGGGGCGTGGCACCGGGCCCCGCCCCCACCACGCCCAGGCCCACCGGGGACCCGCCCGCCACGCCGGCCGCCGCCGCCGCCCCGCCCACTGGCACGCCTCCGGGCGACTGCTGGGAGGGCTGGGGAGAGGACAGAGAGGGAGAGGTCAGAGGTCGAGACACTGCCGTTACCCGGACCCACTCTGGGCCGTGTGGCCTACAGGCGGGAAGACGTCTGGTTAACGAGGAGGAGCGCTAACGAGGGCGTCCACAGGAGGAGGAGGACTGAGAGCAGGTGAGGGTCGCTCTCGTTTCGTCCGTCTGGTGTTGGTCCATACGTTGCACTGATACTCTTTTACTCCAAGGCTTTTCCTTTGTGCTTCGGCTCAGGACAGGACGTGTTTTGCTCCAGACGACCACGATTGCAGCGGATTCTCTCTTCTTGCATCAGAGCTGAAGCGCCAAGGGGGTGGAAGTACTCGTCGTCTTATTCCAAAGACTTGTCCGCTGCCACGGCAACATGGCCGTCCCGACGCTGCCGCGCGGCCATTGTGGCGGCGGACTTCTTTAGCACCTTAAAAAGGAAACCATGTTTCCACCTCCATCTCCTCTGTGGATTCACCCAGCGGGGGGGGCATGGGAGGCTCTGAATACCACTACCCTACTCTGTCACAGTCGGTGGTACCAGCAAGCTGGAGGCAGGCGAGGCAATGCCTGGTCTCCTCCCAACACATCCCTTCGGCCAGAGCCTTCTCTTCAGCGGTACGACGCGGGGATGGAAGAGACACCAGGCAACGGATCAACGAATGCACAGCCCTAACTGAGGACTTGAGTCGTACTTTTCTTGGGCAGTCCGCGTGTTCCAGCCCCACCGTGTCTGACCGGCCTGTAACCGCGTGGAGCTGGCGGGATGCTCCTCTCAACAGCAGTCTTTATGTTACATCCATTGGGGACATTTTGAAACAGGACATAGCCGCTTCAATTGTGTTTCAGTTAAGTCACTGTTTATGGCAGGGCACTTTGTAATTTGACGATTAGGTAGGATGTGATCATTAGATTGCTCTACATGGCAGAGTGCTGCTGCTCAACAGCTTACACTGAAAGCCAAGTCCACGACCAAGTCCCAGTGCCATGGGCAGGGATACAGCGCTCACTAACTGACCGCGAGAACTACGGCCCACCAGATGGACGGTTGTTCTGGACAGAAATGCTTGGCAGGTAAAAATACAAATATAACAAAGATAAAGGATGTTTGATTCATTCAGTCAAATCACCGTAACACCCCGGCTCACAGCTGGGGTGCTTCTACCTGTTGAGAGACAGAGAGAGACAGAGAGAGAGACAGAGAGAGAGACAAAGACAGAGACAGAGACAGACAGAGAGACAGACAGAGACAGAGACAGACAGACAGAGACAGAGACAGACAGAGAGACAGACACAGACAGAGACAGACAGAGAGACAGACACAGACAGAGAGAGACAGAGACAGAGGCAGAGGCAGAGGCAGAGGCAGAGGCAGAGGCAGAGAGAGAGAGAGAGAGAGACGGAGGCAGAGACAGAGACAGACGGAGGTCTCTCTTACCATCCCGGACATGCCCTGCCCTGGCGACGTCTTCTTGTCCATGCTGAACTGGGCGGCCAGGCTGTTGGGCATGCCGGCCTTGTTCTGGAGCCCTGCCCCTGGGAGCCCTCCAGCCGGCTGCTGGCCGTACGGGCCGCCATAGGGGACCGCGTTGGCCATCATATTCATCTGGAGGAGGGGGGGGGGGGAGCAGTGAGGAGAGAGGGAGGCCAAATTAAAGAAGGCCAAAAAGGTGTTGAATGCATATTTGAGCAGCATGTATTTTCCAGTTTCGTACACTGCGGTACGGGAAGGAAATTCGTTCAATATACAATACAAAATCGAAAACATACATATGCATCCGCTATCAAGATTCGACATGAACAAACATGTTATAGGGTACAAAACAAATTCTGCTCTCTAAGAAAATCCACACTCTGGTCGTGTGAAGGCATGTTCCGCGGTATCGAGAGAAGGCTGCAAGCACACGTTTTAACGCCCGCATTCAACCCTGCTATATTCAACCAGTTCTCCTGCGATCACGCGGGTTAGTTAAGGGTTAACTAACCCGGATCCACAAAGGGCCCACAAGTATCGGCGGACTCCACCTGATACGCCTCATTGATTGTTGTGACGCGTTTGGCGCTGGGAACAGGGATGGAGCTTGGCTTCCAGCACACAGTGGAAACCAAACACCTACCGGTCCTGCAGCTACAAACCTCCAACAAGTGGCCACAACGCTTATTTAGAGCCCCAATTAATCCTACAAAGATGATGCTGGTTATCTGTAGAGTCCACAGATCATCCGAGGGATGTCGTGCTCCGTAACGCTGAGGTCTTCCAGAGCTCCATGGAGGTCGTCTCCTAACCTCGGCCCCTGGGGCTCCAGGGACCGTCTTAAGGAGTCTCAGCCCTGTCCAGCTAGCTTACAGAAACGCTAAGCTAGAGGTGCAGTGTCACGCTATATGTTCAAGTAATTGCTGGAGCAATAACTGCATAACTGTTTTTCATGATAGGGGAGGCAGAAATATGTATTTAAGCAATGAATTTCTTCAGTGGATGATGAATATCAACTGACAAACGCAAAGATTCCCTAAAACAGCTATACCAATGGCTATACCAATGGCTATACCAATAGCTATACCAATGGCTTGTGACTGAAGATTCTCATTTTTGGGATTACCAAATTTAGTTTGCTACGTTACAGCTGCTCGAGGATACTGCTTAGACCAAACCTAAGACCAGGGTTAACTAACCCTAACCTTAGACCAGGGTTGACTAACCCTTACCTTAGACTGGGGTTAAGTAACCCTAACCTTAGACCAGGGTTGACTAACCCTAACCTTAGACCAGGGTTAACTAACCCTAACCTTAGACCAGGGTTAACTAACCCTAACCTTAGACCAGGGTTGACTAACCCTAACCTTAGACCAGGGTTAACTAGCCCTAACCTTAGACCAGGGTTGACTAACCCTAACCTTAGACCAGGGTTAACTAACCCTAACCTTAGACCAGGGTTAACTAACCCTAACCTTAGACCAGGGTTAACTAACCCTAACCTTAGACCAGGGTTGACTAACCCTAACCTTAGACCAGGGTTAACTAACCCTAACCTTAGACCAGGGTTGACTAACCCTAACCTTAGACCAGGGTTAACTAGCCCTAACCTTAGACCAGGGTTAACTAACCCTAACCTTAGACCAGGGTAAACTAACCCTAACCTTAGACCAGGGTTGACTAACCCTAACCTTAGACCAGGGTTAACTAGCCCTAACCTTAGACCAGGGTTAACTAACCCTAACCTTAGACCAGGGTTAACTAACCCTAACCTTAGACCAGGGTTAACTAGCCCTAACCTTAGACCAGGGTTGACTAACCCTAACCTTAGACCAGGGTTAACTAACCCTAACCTTAGACCAGGGTTGACTAACCCTAACCTTAGACCAGGGTTAACTAACCCTTACCTTAGACCAGGGTTGACTAGCCCTAACCTTAGACCAGGGTTAACTAACCCTTACCTTAGACCAGGGTTGACTAGCGCGGCGCTGCGGCCTCACCTTGTTCAGCGCTCCGGGCTGCTGGGGTCGGATCCCGGTGGGACCGCCGGGGCCCATCTGCTGCCCTCCCGTCTGCCCCTGCAGGGTCTCGGCCAGCAGGTTACCGCCGCTGCTCATGCCCCCGTTGCCGGGGTACCCCATCCTGGGCGAGCCGTTCATCATCTGCCCCCCCATCAGGCCCTGGTGCTGCTGCTGTCCGTTGGCCTTGTGGGCGTTCATCATGGCCGCCCGGTTCATCCCGGACACGCCCCCGGCCAGCGCGGCCTGCTGCTGCATCAGGCCGGCCGGCCCCCCCTGAGGTCCCACGCCCTGGGGGCCAGCCGCCGTGGCGTTCATGCCCCCCATGAGGGCCATGGAGGCGCCGCCGTTGCTGGGCGCCCCCTGCTGGGGCTGAGCCCCGGCCCGGAGGAGCTCCGACAGCTGCTTGTGTTTGGCGGCGGCGTCCTGCCCGCCGCTGCCCCCCATGCCCATGCCCATCCCGGCCCCCAGCCCCCCCAGGCTGGTGTGGATCTGGTTGAGGTCCCCCCCGTTGGCCAGTCCCAGCTCTGAGGAGTTGATGAGCTCGTCGGGGAGGTCGTGCTCCAGGTCGAAGAGGGAGCCGAAATCTGGAAGGGGACAGAGACACGGAGCAGGGGTTAGACCGGAGGACGACGGGGACACGAGACGCCTGCTGCACCTCCGACCGCAGACCTCCGTCACTAGAGGCAGAGCTACAGACAACAGACCTCCGTCACTAGAGGCAGAGGCTACAGACCTCCGTCACTAGAGGCAGAGCTACAGACAACAGACCTCCATCACTAGAGGCAGAGCTACAGACCACAGACCTCCGTCACTAGAGGCAGAGCTACAGACCACAGACCTCCGTCACTAGAGGCAGAGCTACAGACAACAGACATCCATCACTAGAGGCTACAGACCCCTCCATCACTAGAGGCTACAGACCCCTCCATCACTAGAGGCTACAGACCACAGACCCCTCCATCACTAGAGGCTACAGACCACAGACCCCTCCATCACTAGAGGCTACAGACCACAGACCCCTCCATCACTAGAGGCTACAGACCACAGACCCCTCCATCACTAGAGGCTACAGACCCCTCCATCACTAGAGGCTACAGACCACAGACCCCTCCATCACTAGAGGCTACAGACCACAGACCTCCGTCACTAGAGGCAGAGCTACAGACAACAGACCTCCGTCACTAGAGGCAGAGCTACAGACAACAGACCTCCGTCACTAGAGGCAGAGCTACAGACAACAGACCTCCATCACTAGAGGCAGAGCTACAGACCACAGACCTCCATCACTAGAGGCAGAGCTACAGACCACAGACCTCCGTCACTAGAGGCAGAGCTACAGACCACAGACCTCCGTCACTAGAGGCAGAGCTACAGACCACAGACCTCCATCACTAGAGGCTACAGACAGACCCCTCCATCACTAGAGGCTACAGACCCCTCCATCACTAGAGGCTACAGACCCCTCCATCACTAGAGGCTACAGACAGACCCCTCCATCACTAGAGGCTACAGACAGACCCCTCCATCACTAGAGGCTACAGACAGACCCCTCCATCACTAGAGGCTACAGACAGACCCCTCCATCACTAGAGGCTACAGACCCCTCCATCACTAGAGGCTACAGACCCCTCCATCACTAGAGGCTACAGACAGACCCCTCCATCACTAGAGGCTACAGACAGACCCCTCCATCACTAGAGGCTACAGACAGACCCCTCCATCACTAGAGGCTACAGACAGACCCCTCCATCACTAGAGGCTACAGACCCCTCCATCACTAGAGGCTACAGACCCCTCCATCACTAGAGGCTACAGACAGACCCCTCCATCACTAGAGGCTACAGACAGACCCCTCCATCACTAGAGGCTACAGACAGACCCCTCCATCTCCAGAAGCAGTACAGACACCATCTCCAGTGCTCTCGTCCCTCTCCCCGGAGCGGGGGGGGGGCAGTCAGGCAGAAGCGTCGGCTGGGAGCCGAGGCCCTCTCCTGGGCACCAGCCTGCGGTTTGATGGGCCGCCAAACACGAGGAGAGCATACAGTAGGCTGGCGGTGTGAAGCCACAGAGGTAAACAGGGCCGGCCCTACCAGGGGAGGCCGGTCTCATACTGGGCCCAAGCACTGGCCAGACCTGGGAAGGACTTTGAGAAGGTGCTTAGTGTGTTGGGATGGAGGACCGATATGTATGGCCTTGTGGCCTCAATGCTGGTATTTGATAACAAGTGAACATATTTGTGCATATTGTTGTTTAGCTTATAAACAGCCTTGTGCCATCGATGTTCAAAGCCCACATGATTCGGGGTTCAACCGCTGGAAGACATTCAAACAAGTGCTGTGGGACATACGACTAGACGGAGGTCTCTTCTGACCTGGTCCCAGTACAGCTCAAACCTCATTCTCTCGGTCATTAAAAAGACAGAAACTTGTCAGCCATTTTAGTATCAAATCTGTGGTGTTCAACCGTCAAAAATGTAAAGAATAATTTGTGGAGAGAAGAATTTTATCAATTTGTCTTTCAATTCAAAGAGATATAACAGGAAATAATATCTAAGCGAAACAAAACCATTTACTTACTATAGTCCAAATACTTTACCAAAAACAAAACTTGATTAGCGATCCACCACACTATTCCTCATCAACTTCTAGGTTCCTACATTTTGAAGTCATGTTATAATGTTGCAAGACTCCACTTTATTTAGATAATCTGCCATACAAAGAATACGACAGAACGTGTCGTAAAATACTTGATAATGTTCTCTATTCAGGGGACTCAATAGATGGACGCAAAAGAGAGACAAGTCTTAAAGACCGAGAGCCAAAACTTGGGAGACCTGAACTCTGGTCTCAACATGTCCTGGATCATGCCACGGCCGGGTCCTGGACCACGCATCCCCCGGGTCCGGGCCACGCAGCCCCCGGGTCCCGGACCACGACGCGCGGTCCTCCCAGCGAGACAACAATGCTTTGCGCAACTTCTCCATTGAAGTGAGGTCCAAACAATAGCTAGCTGTTAGCAACAGTGGCTCAATAAAACTGTTATTTCGACCATGTTACGACACACAACGTCCCGGGGAAACACAAGTAGTTCACCGTGGAACGGTTCACGGTTCAAAACACCGGGACCCACGTTATCACATGAATTGCGGTCATTTAAACCTCAAGGCAGCTTAAGAAAACTACGTTGAACCGGCAACGGTATGCTAGTCGGCAATGCTAGTCGGCGCTAGCTCTATGGAGTACCGTTATTTTCTGCCGTTTCTAATCGACTTTTCGCTCGTTATTAACCCGTACTTTGTACTCATGTGAGGGGGGACCAAGGCGATGTGTGTCGTTTGGTTTATTCGGCTTCGTGCTTTTAGAAAGTGAGCCCGCCTGACTCACAGAGCGGCGGCTCAACTTGAGGGAACCGGGCGACCTGACTTCCATTGTCTGGATGTTCGTCACCGGCTAGTTAGCCAGATGGGCTACTAGCGCTGGACAAGTTCTGCACACATACACACGCGCACACACACACGCACCTGGAGGGGCAGCACCCACACCCACACCTGGGGGACAACACAACACCCACCCGGGGATCAGCACCCACCTTGGGGGGAGGGGGGCAGCACCCACCTGGGGGGAGGGGCGCACACACACACACACACACACACACACACACACACACACACACACACACACACACCTGGGGGGGGCAGCAGCACCCACCTGACCCCCCAACTCTCACAACACGTCTTTACTCCATTTACCACGGTGAGCCGGGCTACCCAGGAGCCCTACACTGTGGTGGGTGTCGACTTGATGGAGGTCTTTCCACCAAGTTAGGCTTCTCCACTGCAGGAGAGCCGAGCCCGTTGACTTTAGATCACATACTGGGGGCCATTTAGCAAGTCAAGCCTCACGAAAAGGAGAAATAAAAAGCATGTTTACCATTTCCATCACTTGCGGACACCGAGAGAGCTGGGGAGGACAGCTTGGGCCTCTTGGCTGAAGGCGGGCCGGACTCCAAGACATTATCGGCCATATTTTTGACGAATTAAAACTTGCTGTGGATCCACCCGGGGATAATCAAAGTCCCTAGTTATCGGCCGTTTCTTGCTCGGGAATGGTTTCCGATTCTTCCCCCACCGCTACGGGGACGGTAGGGGAAAGAAGGCGATGGTGAACTCTTCCCTTCAGAGTTCCCACTCTGGGTTATCCTCTCCGTGGGTCTGTTCCCCTCCCCGGTAGAGGTCTGGTTTCTTCAGGTTTCTCCGGGTTCAGCGGGAGGAGGTGGTACGGTTGCGTGGGCCTTCGACTACCTCATGTGGCTTCTTCTGCTTCATGGGAAATGTCCCCAGAGCGGTCCTCCGTGGTACGGCCACTCCGGTCCGCCATGGCCGGCGGGGAAACGCAGGACTTGGGCTGTGAGGCGCGCGTCTGAAGACCCTCCTCCTGTGAATGGGAACCAAAAACAAGACCGAAAAACGCAGTCCCGCACGACCCTGGTGGCAACTTTTCGGGAGCCTCCTCTCATGCAACAGTTAAGAGATCCTTAATGGCATTTTCCTTTCTTCCGCCTGATCTGAATCCTGTCTGCTGTGGAGGCCGGCCAGTCCACACATCCCCTAGGAGCTCCGTCGCTGTTTGAACACTTCATGTGAGTGACAGTCGTTCAGAATCGTCTGCAATACGAGCATGAGTTCTATTGTCCTGTTCAACACTCAGAAAGCAGGGGTCGGTGCAAACGGTAAATCCAATAAATCACGATTCCGTCGAAAGACACCAGTCCCAACAGTAGCTGGTTTAAAATAGATATCGTTTAAATTCCATGCATATCACAAAACCTCCTTTGCATCCGGACGTAAACCACCGTGCCCTTAGTGTATACGTCTGACCATGCAAGGCACTGGGTCAGAATAACGGACTCATATTGCACATTTAGTTGTAGCGCCCCTCGCTCGGATATTTCTGATGCAGCCAGTCGGGTTGGCAATGGTTGCAAAATTCAAGAGAGAAAAAAAATCCAAATCACTGCTCGTCTGCAGCTTGATTGCCAATCGATTCGGATGCAGATTTCGCTCTTCTAGAAGAGTTCTCAAAGGTTATCAAACAACTATTTAATAATTAGCGTACAATCAGAAGGATCCAATTGGTTTTATTTTGCAGGCGAGGTTCCAGGGGGTTACTTCTAAAGAGATGGAGCCTCGATTTCAACCAAAGAAAACACTGGCAAGCTTCTCAGATTGGAAAATAGCATGGTTATAACTACTGCGATTTTTAACTGTCACTCACTGCGTATAATCATGCACGAAAGGCAAATTGAAAAATAAGACTCCAGAAAACAAGCAAATGCGACCTTAGGCAAAAATTCAATAAAACGTCGGGCACAAAATATGGCTTCTTTAGAAGTGAAAAACAGTGGATGTGCAAGAAGAGATCATCCTTGCACCCCAAATATTGTGGGTTCAAAAAATCCTTTCATTGACTCTTTGTGATGGAGAATGCCCCCCTTCGCGTTTATCCCAACAGATTCCCCTTTTCTTCAAGCCCGTCTTCCCTCTTTCCACCGATCCCTGGAGCCCGGGGGACATCTAGCTGTACACCGGTCTATGCGTGCGGTTTCCTGGCTTCGCAATGGACACATAATGAGGTTTCACGTTCATTTTCTCCTTCGCAGGTTTTCCTTCGCGGTGGTATCTGTCCCTCTTCCGCCTCTCCTCCTCTCCGCTCCTTCCCTGGATCCGCTGTTTCCTTCTTCGGTCGCCGATCCCTTTTCGCTCGCGTCTCGTCTTTTGTTCGTGCGATCTACGTTCGCATTTAACGCTTAGACACGATGTCGCCCGTGTGTGCCCGGCGGTTCGCGGCTGTGGTCTCTTCTCTTCTCTCGGCGTCTCCCGTTTCTTACGGTCCGTCCGCACAAACAAAATGGCGGCTTGTTGTTTCTGCTCCTCTGATACGGGGGGAGGGTTGGAGGTACAGCAACATTAGGCGTGTGGGGGGGTGGGTGGGGGACTCGGGATCGCCCGGAACACTTTCGTGTTCTCTCGGAGTGCTGCTTGTAACGCGGTGCTCTGTAGGGGACAGTCGCGCTCCATCAGAGAGCGGCTCAGCCGCACGACGAACATGTCACAATTAAAACTCAAATCAAAGAGCGTCGTAGGCTACATGTCACCATTAAGTTAATCAGAGAGCGCCCAGTGGACGCGGTGCACAGCCTCCACGATCACCACCATGTCCTCCAAAACCGGGCATGAATTAAAGGCTGTTTCCCAACGTGCTTCTGAACATTAAAGGCTTCGTTTGCTGAAATCGAATGGTTTACACTTGTCATTTTTATATAACAAAAAAAAAAGAATAGCACCACTATAGTACCATTGTTCATTATTTGCGCTTAATGGTCCGTTTTACGTCCCACGGATTGATCAATTATTTTTAGGACGCCACGAAACAGTGGGATACATTTATATTAAAACTGCGATTTAGTTCAATCAATGGCACTTTGGTGAGCCACACGGGCTTAACACGAGACTACGCAAGGGTAGACACGATGGGCACAATCACGGCATTTCATTTGATAAGTTTCATAGAATTTGATACCAAACCGCCTTTCAACGAGGGAGGTAGACTTCGTAGCAGATATGGTGTCGAAGCCAGTGTAGGGCTGAGCTAATACTGGTGGCTTCAACTTTAGGAACAGCTCTTCATCCCCATCATCACAACAATGTTACCCGTCATTTCGAATTCAAGCAAATTAACAACACCATCTCCCCCTGGAGACACCACTCCATGAGGTTTAACAAACCTTTTTCATTTAATGTAAAATTTAAATAATCAGATTTCCCATAAAATATACTTTGAGTTCCAGACGTGGACACTTCAGTGCGTTTTTCTCTGCGCCCCAAAGAAAACAAACACCAACACAAGCACGTGAAGACTTCGTCGGAACACACTTTAGAGACAACGTGCGCTCTGGTGGGGGGCCCCGGGACCCCACGGCCCCCCTAGCGCTGGGCGCAGGCCCTCTCCACGTCCGCCAGGGTCTTGGGGGCGTCGGCGGAGAGGATGAGGGGCCCCCCCGTGTCCCGGACCACCACGTCGTCCTCGATGCGGACCCCCAGCCCGCGGAACCGCTCGGGGGCCCGGCGGTCGTCCTCGGCGATGTACAGGCCTGGGGGGGAGAGAGGAGAGGGGCGTTAGGCTCCTCCTACAGCAGGAGAGGAGGGCGTTAGGCTCCTCCTACAGCAGGAGAGGAGGGCGTTAGCTCCTCCTACAGCAGGAGAGGAGGGCGTTAGGCTCCTCCTACAGCAGGAGAGGAGGGCGTTAGCTCCTCCTACAGCAGGAGAGGAGGGCGTTAGGCTCCTCCTACAGCAGGAGAGGAGGGCGTTAGGCTCCTCCTACAGCAGGAGAGGAGGGCGTTAGCTCCTCCTACAGCAGGAGAGGAGGGCGTTAGGCTCCTCCTACAGCAGGAGAGGAGGAGGGCGTTAGGCTCCTCCTACAGCAGGAGAGGAGGGCGTTAGGCGAGCATGACCCTTAAAGCGAGGGTCGGCGATGTGGAGGCACCAGCCAGGGAGCAACATCTAGAAAGGATCCTCCCTTCAGACCTTCCTACAAAGCCACTCCCCCAAACCCGTAGGCCGGGGTAGCTGGTAGGGAGACAGACATGGTGGCCAGCCAATCACTTCATTCGGGCAATATGATATGATCGGATGGGCTTATTCCAGGCCGTTGGAAGCCAGATACTAGATTTCTTTATACTTTTGGTCAGAGCATTTGATTTATTGAGTTCTGTCGGGATGTAAAGCAATCAATTTGGCAAAAGATGCCACTAAAAGCCGGAGGCAGGGAGTTTCTTTCGATAATTTATTTTCTAACTCCTGTTATTCTCTCTGCTCTCTCTCAGCTCTCAGAGGGGTCCCCCGTCAGCTCTCAGAGGGGTCCCCCGTCAGCTCTCAGAGGGGTCCCCCGTCAGCTCTCAGAGGGGTCCCCCGTCAGCCTCAGAGGGGTCAGCCTCAGAGGGGTCCCCCGTCAGCCTCAGAGGGGTCCCCCGTCAGCCTCAGAGGGGTCCCCCGTCAGCCTCAGGGGGGCCAGCCTCAGAGGGGTCCCCCGTCAGCCTCAGAGGGGTCCCCCGTCAGCCTCAGAGGGGTCCCCCGTCAGCCTCAGAGGGGTCCCCCGTCAGCCTCAGGGGGGCCAGCCTCAGAGGGGTCCCCCGTCAGCCTCAGAGGGGTCCCCCGTCAGCCTCAGAGGGGTCCCCCGTCAGCCTCAGAGGGGTCAGCCTCAGAGGGGTCCCCCGTCAGCCTCAGAGGGGGTTGGTGCAGGCGGGGTCTCAGGTACCTGGCTCTATGGTGATGGCCATCCCAGGCTGCAGGGCGCGGGAGCGGGACAGCTCGGGGGTGTCGTGGACGTCCATGCCCAGGTAGTGGCCCACGTGGTGGGGGCAGTAGTGCCGGGCGACCTGGGGGCGAGAGGGGGGTTCAGAGGACCTGATGAAACATATCACACCACACCAACAGACAGCTCACACACAGACGAGCACAGCGCCCAGTCAGACCGTCTCTCTGTCACCACCAACCTATCGATGAGACCTCTCTTCCAGATACCTGATGGTTAGGTGTCACTACTCCATGGTAGGGATGTATAGAGTGGCTCATACTGACTGTTCAAACTGATGAAGGGCTTCAACCATCGAGTGGTGAAACCAGTCGGATCTTAGAGGGCCTAGCAGTGTGAGCCCAGCTGAAGGCCTCTAGGCCCTTGACTCCACTCTGAGTGACTAAAGGGCCATTCACAGAATGCTGCCTTGAATTGACGTGTGCTGTGTGCTTGTCTTTCAAAGAGCTCTCTGGACATCATGGCATCAGTGGAGTGTCTCAGAGGAGTCCTAGGCTCGTGTGCTTGACATCCTGGTTTTATTAACAGGTGTGCTGAAGCATTCCGCCACATCACAGTAGAAACGTTTGGTTCATTTGAGGTTCATTTTCAGTTCAGACAACTTTACTGATTCCAAGAAGGGCAGTTCATTGGCAGCCTACCCCTACACCCGACTTAAGCACTCACAGGCTAGGCAGGTATAGGTCAGAGGCCGTAGATCAAAGGTCAACACAAGGAAACGATGAGCAGCAGTGAATGAAAGACAACATTCAGTCTGTCAATCCCCCAAAAAGGGATGGTCATGAACATACAAAGGAATCTTAGGTAATACAATTATAAAAATGGCATTCTAGGTGGTGAAAGCAACACATGAAGTTGAAAACATGATTTGTTTTGAGACTCGTAGCTTCAGTCGGCTGAACCACAATATTTAAGGGGGGGTGGGGATTTTTTGTGACATGAATATAGTGTCTTGTTACTGTCTTTCAAAATAAAAAGGAATCATAAAGTAAAACTGGTAGTTCAGCTTGAGGACATGTGCATTAGGTGATGCAATGCAATGGGTCGTAAAGAAGTATCACAGAAACATTTATAAAGTAAGACTAACAGAAAGTCTTACTACAGAACAATAAATGCACACAGCCTTGTAGCTTTCGATGTCAACAGGCTTTTGAGCAAAACAAAATGGAGGAGTTGGAGCTCATTGGCTAATCAAAATCTAACCAGGGCAGAGCAAATCAGCTGCATGATGTGTTTGGACATTTCCTCCATTTCTTATCCACAGAAATATGGACCAAAGGTTACAACTACCTTAGTGAGGGGTTAAAGATAAACACGAGATACAGTCTTTATGAAGGACTACTGTGGTAACAGGACCATGGCTGTTTATGGCTTGGATTTCATTTCACAAGCTCACGTCAGCTACAAGGCAGAGCACATCTGTACTTAAAGCCAGAGAAGGCGATTTGGAGAAACAATCCAGAATAAGCTCGATTTGAAGTAACCAACAATACCCCCCCTCCCCCCTCCCCCCTCCTCCCTCTCTTCTGGCCTTCCTCACAAACGACTTCCCCAAAATAAGTGGTTAGCTCGCTAGCTTTAGCACTTGGTCTGCCAGCCTAGGGGAGGGCTCCGGTCCTGCACTGTGAGGTAGCCGGGGTAGGTAGAGAGACAGGTAGGTAGACAGACAGACAGACAGACAGGTAGGCAGACAGGTCATCCAATCATTTAATTTCAAATTAATGAAAATGTCAGTGGCGTTTCTGGTCATTATGGTACCCAAGGCGAGATCTCCAACCCCCCCCCCCAAAACCAATGCCCTCTTCAGGGAAATTAACCCCTACATTTCACTATTATAAACATGACAAAACCAAACAGCAGGTCGGCAAAGAAGGTCAACACTAAGGAGTAACTAACCCCTGGCCCCTCCCCCACCTGGCTCCTCCCCCACCTGCACCACTCTGATAAGTGATCAATAAGTCCCCCTCTAGGTGGCGCCCCAGGAGCCGTACCTTCAGCAGCTCCACCTCGCTGGCGGAGGCCTTGGCCACGCCCAGCCGTCGCAGCTGCGCCCCCAGCAGGGACAGCATGGAGCTGTAGATGTGGTCCAGGCTCACGCCGGGGGAGCACATGGACAGACAGGCCAGCTGGACCTCCAGCACCGCCTCGTAGAGCTCCGCCTGGGGGCCCGAGAACCTTCAGGGGCCGTGGAGGAGAGAGGAGGAGAGAGGAGGACTGTTAAGATAGGCAGGAGGAGAGAGGAGAGAAGAGGAGAGAGGAGGACTGTTAAGATAGGCAGGAGGAGAGAGGAGGAGGAGAGAGGAGGACTGTTAAGATAGGCAGGAGGAGAGAGGAGGACTGTTAAGATAGGCAGGAGGAGAGAGGAGGAGGAGAGAGGAGGACTGTTAAGATAGGCAGGAGGAGAGAGGAGGAGGAGAGAGGAGGAGGAGAGAGGAGGACTGTTAAGATAGGCAGGAGGAGAGAGGAGGAGGAGGAGGAGAGAGGAGGACTGTTAAGATAGGCAGGAGGAGAGAGGAGGAGAGAGGAGGAGGAGAGAGGAGGACTGTTAAGATAGGCAGGAGGAGAGAGGAGGAGAGAGGAGGAGGAGAGAGGAGGACTGTTAAGATAGGCAGGAGGAGAGAGGAGGAGAGAGGAGAGAGGAGGAGGAGAGAGGAGGAGGAGCACTGTTAGAGACAGCAGGAGGAGAGAGGAGGAGGAGAAGGAGAGAGGGGGAGGAGAGAGGAGGAGGAGAGAGGGGGAGGCGAGAGGAGGAGGAGAGAGGGGGAGGAGAGAGGAGGAGGAGGAGGAGAGAGGAGCACCATTAGAGACAGGAGGAGAGAGGGGGAGGAGAGAGGAGAGAGGAGGAGAGGAGAGAAGAGGAGGAGAGAGGGGGAGGAGGAGAGAGGGGGAGGAGAGAGGAGCACCATTAGAGACAGCAGGAGGAGAGAGGAGAGAGGAGGAGAGGAGGAGAGAGGGGGAGGAGGAGAGGAGGAGAGGAGGAGGAGAGAGGAGGAGGAGAGAGGAGAGAGGAGGAGGAGAGAAGAGAGGAGAGAGGAGGAGGAGAGAAGAGGAGGAGAGAGGAGAGAGGAGCCCTGAGGTTCACACACTTTATGAGTGCAGCCGGTGGAGGTACAGAAGAACTGTGTTGGTAAGAACTATTCTTTACTCAAAGGACAGCTGGCTCCTCACAGTACCGTACTCCCACCACTGATTCACATCCTTCAGTCCCATCTGCCCTAATCAGCCCATTCAGTTCAACTGAAAACAGAGTTCTTCGTGGTAAGTTGTGAGTCCATTCAGTCATGTTCAGTCCCTCACACACAGAGGAAACAGTTGTAAGTTGTAAGCCTCCTTCCCCATAACTCACCGGCCGTTCACGGGCCATGTGCGGGTGATGTCGCTGACGTAGCCGAAGTATTCACAGCCTCCGTCCAGGAGCACCATCTCACCGTCCTTCGGAGAAAGACGAGAGAAAGTAGAAAGAGAAGTCTTCATCATCTCGGTCAAAGGGATGCAGGTTGATGTCCACCAGCTCCTTCAAGGCCTCCTCCCCAGCCTCAGCCCTCCCTCACCTTGATCAGCTGGTTGTTGTTGATGTAGTGCAAGGTGTTGGCGCGGTTCCCTCCAGCGATCACAGGGGGGTACGCCAGGAAGTTGGCCCCATGGACGCGATTCTCAAAATCAAACTGGAGGCACACGATTGGTCAAAGGAGTCACGGTTTCAACCAAGCAAATCTAGACCCATGAGTGGCAAGATCTATGTACACCACTTCCCAGCTCTTCCACCAGCGCTTAAGAGCATACAAATCACCCATCGCACCCATTCATTGACTTCATAAATAAATCAGTATTTTTGACAAATGATTCTCAACAAGTAAACCAATGAAACGCCAGCAGAACCAAACTGTTCTACCTTAGCGAAGATCAGGGCTTCATCCACCGGCCCCCGTGTCATGGCCATGGTCTTCCTGAACGCCTGCAGAACAAAGTCATGAAGACGTCTCAGACTCACTCTGGTCTCACCCTCACATCTTCCTAATGACGCCTAAAGGTTGTATCAGCGATGGTGGGTGACGTCTCTTCTGTTGGCATTTGAAGCGAGAACCCAAAGAAAGTTCATCCAGTAAAACTATCATGAACGCAGCGCGAAACCCTACAACACCCCCCCCTCTGTCTGTGATTGGTTGGAATATTATTTATCTTGGTTTTGATTGGTTGGTAGTACCATTTGTTTCTGTGTACGATCTCGGGGCACAGGCTGCCTACAGAGACTCGTTTATTTGACGGCCTCCACCAGCGGGCCGCAGGCGGAGCGTGAGGTAAGATCAGATGAATGAGATACTTTATGTTTCGGCCGAGCATCGCTGATGCAACCTTTAATAACCAGAGCTGAGGCCTTAATGTCTGAAGTCCCCCCGCTGGGTGGGTCCAACCCCCCCCCGCTGGCTGGGTCCAACGCCCCCCCCCCCCCCCGCTGGCTGGGTCCAACGCCCCCCCCCCCCCCCCCCGCTGGCTGGGTCCAACGCCCCCCCGCTGGTGGGCGGGTCCAACAGCCCCCCGCTGGTGGGCGGGTCCAACAGCCCCCCGCTGGGCGGGTCCAATGCCCCCTCCAGACCTCCGTACCTGGGCAGTGATGCGACCGGCCTCCTGCATGAGGGCCACCTCCGCCGGGCTCTTGAGGGCCCGCAGCGTCTGGGTCAGGGGCCGGACGGGGCGCGGCGTGGGGCCCGCCTCCAGCAGGGGGCGCAGGTGGGTCTGGTGGAGCTGGGGGTGGGACGGCTTGGAGCTGTCGTACCAGAGAGAGGAGCCTGGGGGGGGGGGGGGGGGTTAGACAGTGAGGGAGAGGGGAACCAACCAGAGGGAGGGGTTAGACAGTAGCCCTTCACTAGGAGCAGACGGGGTCAGTAGGGGTTAGACAGTAGCCCTTCACTAGGAGCAGACGGGGTCAGTAGGGGTTAGACAGTAGCCCTTCACTAGGAGCAGACGGGGTCAGTAGGGGTTAGACGGTAGCCCTTCACTCGGAGCAGACGGGGTCAGTAGGGGTTAGACGGTAGCCCTTCACTAGGAGCAGACGGGGTCAGTAGGGGTTAGACAGTAGCCCTTCACTAGGAGCAGACGGGGTCAGTAGGGGTTAGACAGTAGCCCTTCACTAGGAGCAGACGGGGTCAGTAGGGGTTAGACGGTAGCCCTTCACTAGGAGCAGACGGGGTCAGTAGGGGTTAGACGGTAGCCCTTCACTAGGAGCAGACGGGGTCAGTAGGGGTTAGACAGTAGCCCTAGCCTAGGAGCAGACGGGGTCAGTAGGGGTTAGACGGTAGCCCTAGCCTAGGAGCAGACGGGGTCAGTAGGGGTTAGACGGTTGCCCTAGCCTAGGAGCAGACGGGGTCAGTAGGGGTTAGACGGTAGCCCTTCACTAGGAGCAGACGGGGTTAGACGGTTGCCCTAGCCTAGGAGCAGACGGGGTCAGTAGGGGTTAGACAGTAGCCCTAGCCTAGGAGCAGACGGGGTCAGTAGGGGTTAGACGGTTGCCCTAGCCTAGGAGCAGACGGGGTCAGTAGGGGTTAGACAGTAGCCCTTCACTAGGAGCAGACGGGGTCAGTAGGGGTTAGACGGTAGCCCTTCACTAGGAGCAGACGGGGTCAGTAGGGGTTAGACGGTAGCCCTAGCCTAGGAGCAGACGGGGTCAGTAGGGGTTAGACGGTAGCCCTAGCCTAGGAGCAGACGGGGTCAGTAGGGGTTAGACGGTAGCCCTAGCCTAGGAGCAGACGGGGTCAGTAGGGGTTAGACGGTAGCCCTTCACTAGGAGCAGACGGGGTCAGTAGGGGTTAGACGGTAGCCCTAGCCTAGGAGCAGACGGGGTCAGTAGGGGTTAGACGGTAGCCCTAGCCTAGGAGCAGACGGGGTCAGTAGGGGTTAGACGGTAGCCCTAGCCTAGGAGCAGACGGGGTCAGTAGGGGTTAGACGGTAGCCCTTCACTAGGAGCAGACGGGGTCAGTAGGGGTTAGACAGTAGCCCTTCACTAGGAGCAGACGGGGTCAGTAGGGGTTAGACGGTAGCCCTTCACTAGGAGCAGACGGGGTCAGTAGGGGTTAGACAGTAGCCCTAGCCTAGGAGCAGACGGGGTCAGTAGGGGTTAGACGGTAGCCCTAGCCTAGGAGCAGACGGGGTCAGTAGGGGTTAGACGGGAGCCCTTCACTAGGAGCAGACGGGGTCAGTAGGGGTTAGACGGTAGCCCTAGCCTAGGAGCAGACGGGGTCAGTAGGGGTTAGACGGTAGCCCTAGCCTAGGAGCAGACGGGGTTAGAGGGTAGGCTCCTCACCCTTGAGGCTCCGGAGCACCAGGCCCAGCTCCTCGGTGCAGTGGACCCTCTCGATGCCGGTCAGCGCCGCCGCCCCGTCCTTCCCCGACCGCGCCCCGTCCCACAGCTCCCGCGCGGGGTCCCGGCGCGGCACGAAGAGGATGGCCCGGTCCGGCCGCCCCGTCCCGTGCAGAACCAGCGCGCTGTCCGCCTCGAGGATCCCCGTGAGGTAGAGGAAGTCCTGCGGAGCAGAGGTGGACGACTCCAGTTAACGGTACAACGTCATGTTGTCAACCGTCTCCCGCCAGGTCCCGACCCTCTGCAACACTCCCAGGGCCGGTCGGAGGCCTGGGACGTCTCCTTTAATGCCTCCAGGCTGACAGCGCAGCCTCCAGGCCTCTAGGAGGTGCTGCAGTGACGGCAGCCGTCCAGCTGGTCACCGTGATAACTCCATCCTACGAGCAGCTAACCTCTGACGGGTTGGTCACGGAGAAATGGATAGGGGGTGCCAATATGGCAGCCTACTCATGGAACCTGTTCCCAAAGCCATATGCCACATACTGGTCCTACATGTACAGACATGAAGCATGTACAATATTCATATCTGTTAACGACACATGCACGAATGGAACAGTGAGTGAGGGGGAGACGGAGGGAGGAGGGATGAAGGAGGCGCCCGAGCAGCACCTGGTTCTGGTGGAAGGGGTAGGGAATGGAACAGTGAGTGAGGGGGAGACGGAGGGAGGAGGGATGAAGGAGGCGCCCGAGCAGCACCTGGTTCTGGTGGAAGGGGTAGGGGATGGAACAGTGAGTGAGGGGGAGACGGAGGGAGGAGGGATGAAGGAGGCGCCCGAGCAGCACCTGGTTCTGGTGGAAGGGGTAGGGGATGGAACAGTGAGTGAGGGGGAGACGGAGGGAGGAGGGATGAAGGAGGCGCCCGAGCAGCACCTGGTTCTGGTGGAAGGGGTAGGGGATGGAACAGTGAGTGAGGGGGAGACGGAGGGAGGAGGGATGAAGGAGGCGCCCGAGCAGCACCTGGTTCTGGTGGAAGAGGTAGGGGATGTCGTTGGTCATATAGCGAGTGGGGTGGGACAGCAGCACCACCACGTGGGAGTCCGAGGGCGCGGCCGGCCCCAGCCGCTCCGCCTGCGCCTCCACCAGGGAGGCCAGCTTCAGCCGGCGCAGCTCGTACTCCAGCTGGGTCAGCCCAGGGGTCACCTCCCCTACACACACGCACACATGGACACACACAATGATTTTTTCTAATTGAAGCAGTGGGAGGAGTCTGTATGATTTTCCTTCCTAATGTAATTAGGATATTGTTCAATCAGAAGACTCAATGCGGTCTAATTGTAGAGTGTGAACTACATTGGAATGAACCTCTGTCCGATTGTTTAGGCTGGGGTTCGTATTCATCTATGTTTTATCGACTTGTTCAATATTGTGTTGTATTCGTACGCTTCGACGTACGATTCGTACGCTGCAGAAGCTGCTATCATTGCTGTAACACGAGGAATTGGTTAGCTTAGCGATGGTTGTACTTGCACATGGTTCTATGAACATCCTTTCTGTACCGACAGCGATATATTGTTGCACTTCTTATGACAAATGTACTTATTGTAAGTCGCTTTGGATAAAAGCGTCTGCTAAATGCCCTAAATGTAAAATGTACTGTAAAATGTGCACTGTAGAAGCTCATCCTTGACTTGGACTTCCAGAACATTTAGTTAGTGAGCAGATGCTTACGACAAATAGGTTAGGGTTGTATTCAGAACGTAACTGAGTGGCTTAATAAAATGTAAAATGATGTGACTACACATCACATGATACCAACTTTCATAGAAGAACTTTGCTAATGCGAGAGCTGTGTACCTGAACTCACCATGTTTGAGGAGGTGGGGGTGGGTGAAGGGACTGGGCTGGCCCAGGTAACGAGGGGGGTACTGTTGGGGTTTCAAACCTCCTGGTTTCACTGAGATGTTTCTGCATGCGCACCGGAGACAGCCTGCACACAGTGAAACACAGAGTGGACACTCTCTCCAACACTACGCTGGAGCAGGGAGTGAGTAAAAGTCTGTTAAGGTTCCAAGACATTATGAAGCGTCTGCTGGTCACAATGACACATAGTTGGCTCATACACAAACACAGACCACACAGAAATAATATCTGTGATGACAAGTAATGTGGAGATGAAGTGATCCATGTATCAAACCCTGAGTATATTACCTTGCCTCCAACTCGGGCCTGGCAGCAGCCTGACAGATCGGGCGAGGAGTAGAGGAGAAGGCAACATTGCAGCAAGACTTTTTTATTATCCCCCTACATATGTGGGCCACCAATGTCTACAGCTGGCCTTCGAGTATGTCATTAGACAGAGTCAATAAAGGAACCTCATTATATTGAGTAGTTACGGTGAGCCACTGAAAAATATCAAGTGTACAAATGGTTTGAGGCAAGAACAAATGGTGCTGTAATTAAGTCCCTTGCCGGAGTGTCTGAGAAGATCAGTGAGCGGCTCGTCCTATGTAAGAGAGACGAAAGGTGAAACGACTGGCCTCCCCTTTAACACCCACACCGTGATTGGCCAGAAACATCTGACCACGTCTCTCATTGGTTGAAACAGGAGTGACAGATATTGTTGGCGACTTGTCGCCGTAGCGCAGGACCCCGCAGTGTGTCCGGCAGCTCAACGCCTGAACAGAATCACAGCATAAACGTCCGGTCCAGAGGAACACCGCGGTGCGTCATCTAGTCTGCACCTTCTGCGGGTATTCATCTCATCCCTCGACCAACGTTATCCTCTACAAAGGTGAGAATCCGTCAGGTTTGAATCACTTTGACCGTCGAATGGCACATCTCTTTCTGATATTTCCTTGTGCAGCTTTAATGCGACATCACTGACTCCTCAGACTCTAGAACCTTCCACACATCTCCTAATGTTCTCCAAAATAGAAACCAGCCGACGATATTGGGATCTTTGTTTACTTTCGTTATAGTTTAACCGAGGTGTCGATGGTATTTGTATTTTTAGAAAGCTATTACGATTTTTAATCAGACGCGCGGTTCAGTAGAAGAATGAGGCTGAACCCGGTTAGCTCTGACATGTAGCCACATGGAGCTAGCGTGTGACGGCTGAGTGTATGTCACTCCCCACGTGTGACGGCTGTGCGTCTGTGTGTGCGTGTGCGTGTGTTTCTCAGCAGCAGCAGCGGGCTGCATCCAGGGACGCAGAATGGACCCACAGAAGATCTCGGACTTGAAGGCCTTCGTGCAGTTATGCCAGTCCAACTCGTCGGTGCTGCACCTGCCGGAGATGGAGTTCTTCAGGACGTGGCTGAAGGGGTTGGTTGACCATCATAACTTTATAACTAGGTGGAAGTCTTCCGCGGATCAACGTGATGTTTACTGCGTTATGTCGAGAGACACTGCCGCAGTTCCGCCCATCGGTTGACGTTAGGGCGGGCGCAGAACGCAACCAGATCCATGGACGATCGGTCATGGAATTCATTATTATAGGAAGCATTCAAGAAGATGTCGCCATTGTATCTTGTTTAACTTAACTATTTGAGTGTCGAACATCATCAGTGTTTGACTGCTTGGTGTCCTTTAGATCTTGTGAAGCATGTTCAGAACTTCATTGCTGACGGAATTCTCCTTTTCAGAATGGGCGCCTTTATTCCTCTACCCAGAAAGAGCGAGGGTTCGTGCAAGGTGAACAAAAAACTAATAGAGATTTGTTTGACATTTTGTATTGTGTAAGGGAGGGAGGGCTGAGTGGATCCAGTCTCACACCGTGTGTTGTGATTAACATGTGGACCGTGTTGTGGTTAACGTGTGTTGTGATTAACATGTGGACCGTGTTGTGGTTAACGTGTGGACCATGTTGTGGTTAACGTGTCTTTAGGGCGGCTGTCCATGCGGTCCCAAGTCCTCCGCCGCCCAAGAGGATGCCATCTCCGAGGACGAGAGTGACATAGGTACGGACGTGAGGCCCAACATTGAGGCGTAGTTGAGCCCTAGAGGCACTTTGAGGCGTGTCATGATGCTGAGCCCCGCCCTGAAACGCTCTCCCCCACCCCCACCCCCACCCCCCCAGAGATCGACAACGAGGGCGTGATCGAGCCCGACACGGACGAGCCTCAGGAGATGGGAGACTTCGAGAACCTGGAGGTATGCCTCCCCCCTCCCCTCCTCTCTCTACTGCCCGTCTCCCCCCTTCCCGTCTCACCCCCTGGTTGAGTCCGCCCCCCCGGGCCTTCTGACGGACTCTGTTTGACCCCTCAGGTGACGGAGGAGATGATGGAGCAGGCCAACGACAAGAAGATGGAGGCCATCAACGCCCTGGGAGAGGGTGAGTGCTCCTGGTCTGTGTTGGATGTGTTGTGTAGCAGGACCTAGCGCGTGTTGTGTAGCAGGACGTAATGTGTGTGTTTGTTGTGCGGCCTGTAGGCGACCTGCCGAAGGCTCTGGAGCTCTTCACCGACGCCATCAAGCTCAACCCTTGCGTGGCCATCCTGTATGCCAAGAGGGCCAGGTGAGTTTACTGACTGGCTTAGTGAGTTTAATGACTGGTTTAGTGAGCTAGGTGAGTTTACTGACTGGTTTAGTGAGTTTACTGACTGGTTTAGTGAGCTAAACAGTCGGCAGCCCCTCACCGGCGTCTCCTCCTCAGTGTCTTCATCCAGATGAAGAAGCCCAACGCCGCCAAGAGAGACTGCGACCGCGCCATCACCATCAACCCCGACTCTGCACAGCCCTACAAGTGGAGGGGGAAGGCCAACAAGTAGGTTCATCTGGACCCGACCGCCTCGTAGAGATGAGGTCCTGACCCCTAGTGGACGGGATGTGTAGTGGGGCTCGGTGACCTCCTAGTGGGGCTCGGTGACCTCCTAGTGGGTCTGGATGTGTCTATCTGCGATGCGGTTCTGTTCCGCTGCGACTCCCAGACGGGGTCGTGTTGACCGGGCCGTGTTCTGCCCCAGGCTCCTGGGGAACTGGGAGGAGGCGGCTAAGGACCTGGCCACGGCCTGCAAGCTGGACTACGACGAGGACGCCTCGGCCCTGCTGAAGGAGGTGCAGCCCAAGGCCACCAGGATCATCGAGCACCGACGCAAGTACGAGCGCAAGAGGGAGGAGAAGGAGATCAAGGACAAGAAGGAGCGCATCAAGAAGGCCAAAGAGGAGCACGAGCGCGCCCAGAAGGTGAGGGGCGGTTTGATACAGGAGGGTGTCGCAGGGGGGTGTCGCAGGGGGGTGTCGCCAGGGGGGTGGAGCCAGGGGGGTGGAGCCAGGGGGGGTGGAGCCGGGGTAGCGTGTCCTCATCTTGTCCTCTGTCTCTGCTAGGGGGAGGATGCCCGGCAGGCGTCTGGAGGAGGAGGAGGAACCGGAGGATTCCCAGGGTTCCCAGGTACGGTTCCAGCCTCACTTTATCAGGTCGGAGCGCTGACGCTCCCGACAGGAAACGTCTGGGAGTCAGCCGCCTAACCATTGCTACCAGTAGATAAGAGATGGTGGAAGCACCTGTACCCCTTCTCTAATGGAGCTCCATCACGTCTGACTCTAGGGGCCGGAGGTTTCCCAGGAGGTGCCGGAGGTTTCCCAGGAGGTGCCGGAGGTTTCCCAGGAGGTGCCGGAGGTTTCCCAGGAGGTGCCGGAGGTTTCCCAGGAGGTGCCGGTGGGGCCGGTGGGTCTCCCTTCGGTATGCCCGGGATCGGGGATCTGTTGAACGACCCCGAGGTGCTGAACGCCATGAAGGTGAGTGACTGCGGCTCCCTCTCCTGAACCCGGGAACGGTTCTCAAGAGGCTGTAGACGGAGTTCATCGTAGTTCAACTTTTCCATAAACGAGCTTCCCTCCCCCCTCCCTCGGAGACCTGCTGCCATGGGCCTCATCAGACCCTGGAGGAGAACACTAACCTGTGTCTGTCTGTCTCCTAGGACCAAGACGTCATGGACGCCTTCCAGGACGTGGCCCAGAACCCGGCCAACATCTCAAAGTACCAGGGCAACCCCAAGATCATGGCTCTCATCACCAAGCTGAGCGCCAAGTTCGGGGCTCCTCCTCAGACCTAGAGAGGAGAGGGAGGGAGGAGGCTGGCCGACGTGTTTATTCCACTGTGTACCGATCAGTTAGGGACGTGGCTGGCAGGGGTCCGATGGGGGGCTGCATCGACGCAGGGCGGTGGGACTGCAGAAGGCATGCTCGAAAAATGTTTCTACTATAAAAGGTGTGCTGCGAAAAGCAGACCAAGAAAAGACCTAATGGAAAATGTAACCTTACCGACTCTAGTCTTATTAACGGCTCTGGGGTTCTCAGGGTGGGGGGGAGGGGGGGGGGGCAGAGGTCTGATGTCCATCCACTATCCACACCCACCTCCCTGTTGTCTTTAGCCTGCATTACAATGATTTCAAACGTTTTTTCCACGACCGATGCGTGACCCAGACCCGAGCCAATGCAGGCACTTTTAAAAGTTATTTTCCTGTCAACTGAAATGTTTCTTTCCCTAGTCCAAGTTCAATATTTTCTAATGGTTTGCCTCCTTTACTGTATTACTTGTTCCCTGTTACTTTCAATGCAAAAAAGTTTTGGTATCTGAAGTCAATTCACAATAAATTTTGATTGTCACATGAGCATTGGTTGACTTTTTTTAAATGTTTGTCAACTCTGCACGCAGTAGATGAGTATCAAGTCAGTTTTATTCTGTTTGCATTACATTAGACTGTCCCTGAATGATTGGCTCCACTTGTACTTGAGGCTACAGGCCCATAGCAAAGATTTAGGCCACAGCCAGAGATTATACCTGAAACCATTAGTCCAGTGTTGTCTACAAATTAACGGAATCATCTAGATATTCTATGCTAGCAAGATTGGTAATGTTTTAAAGTCCTGTGAAGCTGAACTGATGGAACTCACCCTGGTCGATCATGTAATACGCCCAGTAATGAAGCAGGCATCTAAACCTCAAGCTGTTAGGGTGGCGGATTAATGGCTCCTGAATCTGCAGAGTGCAGCCGGCATGAGGATGACCATCCAAGGAGCCGACACGCAGATCTAGATTCCTGGGGCTAAGAAGATGCTTTGTCTTCAAAGGTCGGTACAAGCCCCAAGGTTTGGATCAATTCATATATATTTAGGACACGAATTGACACATCTGCTTTCTTAACGGTGTTTAATGGGATTTTAATTTACAACATTGCGAACTGAAATAAAAAAAGTATTCTTAACATGAGCAGGTCCACACTCAATATATGACCCAACATCTCAGACAAATGATGAACAGCATGTTTGCACAGGCGAGAAATATAAGAGCAAAAGGGGAAGCCGAAAATCCTTCCTAATGTCCATATCTGTGAAGACAGAAGAAGATGGATAAGTCATACATAATATACATCTATTTATATATAGTCCACTGAGCCAATACATAGAAGGGGGCATTCAATGCATTGTACTTATTCCAAATATTTCATATTTGCAACACTATTAGAGACATAACTGCACTTCCTGCTATAATATAATAATGCAACAATGAACCACCCATTTTCCTTCCTATACACTTACTTCTGGAACTCCCACTCTCTGTTGTCCAGTGGACACACCTGTCTGGTCTTCAGCCAGCGGGAGATACAGTGGAAATGGAATGCATGCTGTGGCAGAGACCAGAAAACAACGTCAGAACCGGTCTAATGGAAATGAGTCTGTAATGGGCAGAGAGGCGGCGGTGGTCTTACGTTGCAGACCCCCCAGGCCACGGTGCACTCCTCGGACGTTGCAGAGGCCTGATTGGCCTGGCACTCTATGCCTGAGAGGAAGAGGAGAAACTCATCAAAATGCTGCCTGGCTTGAATGAATCATGAATTTAAACCACACAACAAATATACTAGTTTTCAGTTCAGTTTTTCAATGAACACAATATGAATGTCTGTCAGGGTTTGAATGAGACTGAAGCCATTTGAAACTCACATAGATCCATGATGTGGTTCCGACAGATGGCACAGTTATCCACGACGATGTCCCATGCCCAGAGCGCAACGGCGTTCCACTGCGGGGGGCACAAGTTGTAAACACATCGACGTCATACAAAGTCAACATTTTGGTATTCCGTAGAAAATGTCGCAAAAGAAAACATTTGAAACCAGATAGGGAAACCCCAAATACTGTCTAGGGGCACAGACTTCACTAGATAATTAAAACTTAAAATATTTGTATATTGGTACCTAACAAATGATACTTTATATCTCATGGTTTATACAAGTACATATCTCGGCATTAAAAAGCAATACCCCCTCGTAACCACTAAAGTAACTAATGACTAAATCCAATCCCAGGTAATGATGTGATCCTATAGTTTAAGCGCCTTAGGTTCAGAGGAAGGAGAGGCCTTTATCATCCAACGAACAGGGGACGAGACACTACTTTACACACCAGTTAGGTAGATACCTCCAATAATCGAATTATCCGCTATAGACCCCAGTACACAAACACTTTGACTGTTCCCACTGTGATGACTCCATGGATCACTTAACACTAACTCTCATCTCAGGGAGCAAACTGCACATTCATGCCCCATGGAGGCTAGCTTAGGGAGCTACCGCTAGTTCAGCGAGACACCATCCAATCTGCTAAATACATTTTCTCATGGGAATCGTTATCAACAGTCCGGGGGTTTTCTTGGCCGATATCAGCATTTTTTTTATCTCATCAAGGGTCAGAATGTTACCTTCTTCACTTCGAAGCGCTTCTTGCTGGCGCCACTGTTGGTGCCGCTGGGAGTATCAACATCCATCGCCGCCGCCATCTTGACTATCAGGAGCCGCTCGGCTTTAGACCCTGAAGCGTAGAAGTAGAATCCTAGAAGCTGCGTCGACCCGCGGCGGTGGCACGTCAGGGCGCCGCCATGTTGGAGCGGCACAAACCGGCCCTTTAAACAAATGCAAGTGAACGGGTAAGCTGTGGTAGTGGATTCTCGTCTTTTCTGGATAAAAAGCACTAAAACGTTGACATTTCTCCACCGATGAGCCGTTATATTCATATTAAGACATATTATAAACATTTAAAATGGTTATTTTAAAAAGGTTTTGTTAGACGTACATCATAAACCATTGCATAAAAACGAATCATTGAATTCTGATGAGAAATGTAGACGTTATTGTGCTTAATATCAAGAAAACTGCAGCTCCCGTGTCTACTTGTACTTGTTTGCAGATCAGACTTGGCCTCTCCAATATGGTGGCGACGTCGACGTACGGTCCAAAGACCAACGCAGCCTCTATATGTATATGTCTATGCCGTTAACGCCCAATCAATCAACACCGAGCAGCGCTGCAAGGTTTAAAGGGGCAGTTCCGTCGTTTCATTTGGTCGACATAAAACTATTTGGATGCATTCAGGATATATTACAAATCACGATGCTTTTTAAACTAAACCTGCGCTATGATATGGTCAATACGATGAGTTGTGGAAAAATACTGTCTATGTTGAAAACGACAAAAGACAGGTTCTACCGAGATTTGAACTCGGATCGCTGGATTCAGAGTCCAGAGTGCTAACCATTACACCATAGAACCACTGTGGGGATGGCCTAGCACTCTTAAATTAGTAGTTATTATTTATTTATACAATTCTATGTTTACTTTCGGTTGTAAATCAATCTCAACCAGCTCTAGATAACCATAGTATGTATAAGAGTCTAAAGAGGGGTGTAAGCTTCCTATAAAGACCTCAGGACCATAGACTGTAAGACATTAGTGTCTAACGAGTTCTGCCCTCTGCTGGAGACATGAGGTCATCGAGTCCATTTCTAAACCCGGTCCGACCATAGGACAGACTCGGGTGTAAACCCTGCTTTAAACCCTGCCAGACTGCAATGTTTTGGTTGTTTTCAGGGTTAAAGGGAAGGCTGCGCAGATTATAATTCACTTGGCCATGTTTTCAAAATCAAATATAAATCCACATTTGTTAGTTTGTTTATTCAGTTAAATAGATGGTCCCACTCAAACACAATCTCCAAAACCAAACGAGATGTAGTCTCTGTCCCACAATAACATAACCAGTCCCAGGAGACACTGTTCACATCAGATAACATAACCAGTCCCAGGAGACACTGTTCACATCAGATAACATAACCAGTCCCAGGAGACACTGTTCACATCAGATAACATAACCAGTCCCAGGAGACACCAAGGGCTCACATCACACCACCAACGTGTCCCTCTACTGCCCAGGGTTCACATGTCAGCTCTGATCCGGTCTCGAGGTCTTCTTGGGCTTCTTCGTGGTCTTCGCGGGGGTCGTGGTCTTCGTGGGGGTCTTGGACTTCGTGGGGGTCTTGGACTTCGTGGGGGTCTTGGACTTCGTGGGGGTCTTGGACTTCGTGGGGGTCTTGGACTTCCTCTGAGGCTTGGCTCTGGGCTTGGCTGGCTTGGTCTTCCCCGTGGGGACCTTGAGGGTTGGGGGGACCTTGAGGGTTTGGGACCTGGGGACCGCGTGGTCCGTAGGAGGACTGGTCTCCACGCAGGACTTGAACACCTCAACCTGTCGTACACGTTGACCTCTGACCTCGGGAGGGTGACCGCAGGTGGCCGTCAGAGCCAGAGACGTGTTCTCCATCCACCTGGGGGAGAGAGGGAGGGAGAAGGGGGGAAGAGAGAGGGAGAAGGGGGGGGGGGAGATAGGGAGGGAGAGAGGAGGGGGGAGAGAGAGGGAGGAGGGGGGAGATAGGGAGGGAGGGAGGAGGGGGGAGAGAGAGGAGGGAGGAAGGGGGAGATAGGGAGAGAGGGAGGAGGGGGGAGAGAGGGAGGAGATAGGGAGAGAGGGAGGAGGTAGGACAGGGAGGAGGGGGGAGATAGGGAGGGAGGGAGGAGGGGGGAGAGAGAGGAGGGAGGAAGGGGGAGATAGGGAGAGAGGGAGGAGGGGGGAGAGAGGGAGGAGATAGGGAGAGAGGGAGGAGGTAGGACAGGGAGGAGGGGGGAGATAGGGAAGGGAGAGAGAGAGGTTAACGTAGAGCAGCACCCCCTCTTATCCCAGAGCCCCCAGCGGTCGTGGCCCCCGCGGTGTCGCCCGGCGGGGGGACCCACCTGCGGAGGGGCAGCAGGGGGCAGTCGCAGCGCAGCGGGTTGTGGAGCAGGTTCACCTCCTCCAGGCCCTCCAGGGCCCGCAGGTCCGGGAGCCGCTCCAGCTGGTTCCCTCCCAGGGACAGCAGCACCAGGCCGGCCCCCAGGCCCACCAGCGCCTCCGGGACATCTGGGGGAACACACACGGCCTCACTGACCAGCGCACACACGGCCTCACTGACCAACACGTCCTCACTGACCAGCGCACACACGGCCTCACTGACCAACACGGCCTCACTGACCAACACGGCCTCACTGACCAACACGT
This sequence comes from Gadus macrocephalus, assembly GCF_031168955.1. NCBI lineage: Eukaryota > Metazoa > Chordata > Actinopteri > Gadiformes > Gadidae > Gadus > Gadus macrocephalus. Next base: position 486,733 of record NC_082383.1, read on the forward strand.
CCTCACTGACCAACACGGCCTCACTGACCAACACGTCCTCACTGACCAACACAGCCTCACTGACCGACACGTCCTCACTGACCAACACGTCCTCACTGACCAACACGTCCTCACTGACCAACACGTCCTCACTGACCAACACGTCCTCACTGACCAACACGTCCTCACTGACCAACACGTCCTCACTGACCAACACGTCCTCACTGAC
>NC_082383.1:487040-526906 GCF_031168955.1 Gadus macrocephalus
CAGACAGATGAACATCAGTAGCTATCTTTGGGACGATGTGGTGCTGCTCAGTAGATGATTGAGGCTCATGATTCACACCAACCCACGACCTTCCTTTCTATAATCAAACAAATGCTTTAGTATCCGTCTGCCCCCCTGGGGGGGGGGGTCTTACCGTGAGGTTGAGGCTGAGCAGCGCGGTGGGCCCCCTGGGGGGCTCTGGGCAGCGCAGCTGGTTGTGGCTGAGGTCCAGGTGGGTGAGGCGGGGGGGCCCGGGTCAGGGCCGTGTCCGACAGGTCCTGCAGGGACATGTGGTCCAGGAGGAGGGAGGTGAGCCGGGGCAGGGCCACCGCCTCCTCCCCCAGGTAGGTCATGGGGTTGGAGCCCATGTCCAGACGGGTGAGGGCCGGGAGCCTGGGGGGGGGGGGGGGGCAGAGGAGACACTCAGCGCTCTGGCCGCTATGGCAACCAGTCCCCCCACTCTACACTCCTCTTACTGGGACCTTCCACTGGGAGGGCTGTGGGACTGGTGTTGGAGCGGCTAGAGGGTAAGTGAACCCTGTTGACCTCATAGAGTAAGGGCTGTATTACCGGGTCTAGTCCTACCGGGTCTGGACCTACCGGGTCCTACCGGGTCTGGTCCTACCGGGTCTGGTCCTACCGGGTCTGGTCCTACCGGGTCTGGTCCTACCGGGTCTAGTCCTACCGGGTCAGGGTCCTACCGGGTCTAGTCCTACCGGGTCTAGTCCTACCGGGTCTGGTCCTACCGGGTCTGGTCCTACCGGGTCAGAGTCTCGGTGGGGAAGAACTGCAGCTCGTTGTGGTCCAGGCTGAGGCGTCCCAGGGACAGCAAGCCGGCGAAGGCCTCAGGGGCCAGGTTGTTGATGGAGTTGTGGCTCAGGCGGAGCCACTGGATGTTCTGCAGGCCCTGGGGTCACACGGGGTCACAGGGGGTCACGTAGGGTCACAGGGGGTCACGTAGGGTCACAGGGGGTCACGTAGGGTCACAGGGGGTCACGTGGGGTCACAGGGGGTCACGTAGGGTCACAGGGGGTCACGTGGGGTCACGTGGGGATCACACGGGGATCGTTTGTCAGTCCCTTAAATGTAGGTGAGGTAGACCGGTGTGTGCGTGTGCGTGTGTGTGTGTGTGTGTGTGTGTACCTGGAAGGCCATGTTGGGCAGGTAGACCAGCTGGTTGTGGCTGAGCTGCAGCAGGTTGAGGAAGCCCAGCTGCATGAAGGCTCCAGGCTGGACCTCCTCCACGCGGTTGTGGTCCAACAGGAGCTCCTTCAGGGAGGACAGCCCGTCGAAGGCCTCCTGGGACAGACAGGTAGGACTGGATGAAACCAACATCAGTACATTTTACAAGTCTCTCTCTCCAGGTAGAGTGAGCTCTGTGTGTGTGTGTGTGTGTGTGTGTGTGTGTGTGTGTGTGTGTGTGTGTGTGAGTGAGTGAGTGAGTGAGTGAGTGAGTGAGTGAGAGAGAGAGTGAGTGAGTGTTATGGTTAGGGTTACCAATCACAGGTGAATCAGAGGCGAGAAAGGGGGTACGTGCCCCTACCATCCTACGAAAAAAAGATTTGCTCACAGGGTGGAACATAGAACCCGGGAAACATAGGACCCGAGGGACATAGGACCCGGGGGACATAGGTACGCTCCCCATGGCCAGCCGTGACTATTGTAAATCCAAATTGCTTCACAGAACACTTCGACTGAGGGTTCACCGCTGTGGTCGGGGGTTTTATTATTTTGACAGCCTATTCTAGTAGGAAGTGGTGGTTACGGTGAGACATTGCACCCACACTGTCGCGTGCAACACCGACTTCCTCACACATCCCGATGGCACTGACTGGCCGCTTTGGGCGCCCCCCTGTGGTGAAAACACCGAACAACAGGCTGCTCTATCCAGGGGGGGCCAGAGGAACGTTCCCGTCCCGACCCTCTAACCTGGTACAAGATGTCGATGTTATTGTAGGCCAGGTTGAGGGAGACCACGCGGCCCAGGGTTCGGAAGGCGCCCTCCTTCACGTGCACGAGGCCGCAGCGCTGCAGGTCGAGGTGCGTCAGGTAGGGCGTGTGGAGGAAGGCGCCCCGGGGCAGCATGTGCAGGTGGTTCCCGCGCAGGTCAAGCTTCAGGGTGATCTGGAGCGGTGGGCCGCAAACACGAAGATAAGACAACGAGTCGCCTCACACTGTTCACTGGTTGTTGCGGCTACTGGAATGAATTAGGTTGAAAGAGGAAGTCTTTCCACATGTTCAATCAATAGAAAATGAACCTAAATTGACTATTTTATAGAAAATGTAAATAGGTCTTACTTCGTCCACAGTGGACGGCACCTCGGTCAGGTTCTTGCCCACGCAGGCGACGGTGAGTTTGGCGCGGTCACATGTGCACATTTTGGGGCATTTGCCAGCTTCCACCGCAGCGTCCAAAGAGAGGAGAGCTCCGAATATAAAGACGCAGAAGAATGTCATCTGTACAAACAGGAGGTCAGGTGGATAATTCAGAGGAACCAAACAGTATCTCTCAGTTTGAAGAGGTAACGGATTCAAATGCATTTCGTTATCAACCTCTACTCAAATGTAGGTCAGAATCAGAATCAGAATGGATTTAATTGCCAAGAAGGGTTTTACACCAACCAGGAATTTGGCTCGTTGAATAAGGTGCATTAAGACAATAACAATGAACAATGAACATACAGTGAAACAGTCAAACAGGTGCGACTGAAGTTAATTTGTGAAATGCTTTTACTTGACCATTGTACAAGCGTCCATCCCTTTATTTGCAGTTCGACATATCTATTTGATTCAATACATTGTTTGACCTGTTAATCACAAAACCGGTAAGACTTACTGGCAGAACAAACATCACAATCCCCTTACCTCGTTTGTAAAAGTAAAGCCCAAGTTGGTAGTTCAAAAATCCTCAGTGATATGGGGGCTCAGTCTCCAGCGTCCGACCTCATCCAGTGCGCTCCTCCAGCGACGGGCCTCAGACGGGCCTCAGACGGCCAACACGGGGCTGGGACATTCCTCCGGGCTGACCCTCGGCTGTGCTCCACTCAGTTCAAATTAACACCCTCGTTCTACATTTTCTTGCTAGATCAAAGAGAACAGCCCTGTTGGACCTCGGCCAAAGCATGTTTGAAAACCCCGACGGTAAATGTGGTGCGAGAGACATTTAGTGACGACAGTCGAGGCTGACTTTTTTATTTTTAACGGACAAATGGCAATTTATACTTTGTCCCTTTGTAACATTTTATTTGTTGCATGTTCACACAATTCACACATTTACATATTAAAGTTTTTTTTTTGTGTATTATTATTCTTTTTGTTTAACTTGTTGATTAAACACTCAATATAAAATAAAGGTTAATAGTCCTAAGGAAGGTCCCCTGAAATTAAGGTTTATAAAACGAAGAGCGCCATCACCGCGCGGGTTTGTGCGTTTCTCCGACAGACTTCTGCTGTGTGATCGAGTCCCAGAAGTGTGTGTGTGTGTAGGGGGGGGGGGGGGGGGGTTAGACCAGGTCCAGGGGGGGGGGGGTTAGACCAGGTCCAGGGGGGGGGGGGGGGTTAGACCCCGTCCACCGGCTCCAGGGCCTTGCTGTTGCTACGGAGACCAGACAACAGTCAGACAACAGTCACCTGGGTTACACCAGGTCCAGGGGGGGGGGGTTAGACCAGGTCCAGGGGGGGGGGGGGGGGTTAGACCAGGTCCAGGGGGGGGGGGGGGTTAGACCAGGTCCAGGGGGGGGGGGTTAGACCAGGTCCAGGGAGGGGGGTTAGACCAGGTCCAGGGGGGTGGGGGGTTAGACCAGGTCCAGTGGGGGGGGGGTTAGACCAGGTCCAGGGGGGGGACCGCCGGGTCCATGACGGGGTCTCCTGGTGTCCGGTCCTACTCCAGTCAGGACCTCACGCCCAGGAACACAGGACGCCCCGCTGGCTGCTGGAGGCCTGGGTCCTGGGGGGTGGGGGCTGGACTGGGTCCTGGGGGGGGGGACTGGCCTGGGTCCTGGGGGGTGGGGGGCTGGACTGGGTCCTGGGGGGTTGAGGACTAGTTTGGGGTCCTGGGGAAGGGTTGAGCTGGCGTCCCTCTGCCCCCCCCTCCAGGGTCCGGTCTGAGGGTTCCTTCCTTCATTAGGGGGGGGGGGGGGGGGGGGGGGGGGTATTGTCTCTAGTGGTGAGGGGGGGGGGCCATCTGCCCCCCCCTCCAGGGTCCGGTCTGAGGGTTCCTTCCTTCATTAGGGGGGGGGGGGGGGGTATTGTCTCTAGTGGTGAGGGGGGGGGGGGCCCTCAGCTCCCCCCCTGGAGGCCCTGCAGGGTGGTCTGCAGCCCGCTGCGGGCCCCGTCCACCGGCTCCAGGGCCTTGCTGTTGCTACGGAGACCAGACAACAGTCAGACAACAGTCAGACAACAGTCATCACAGATATGTAGAAAGAAACTACCCAAGAACAGCCGTGAGTTGCAGAGTGGTTTAACCCCCCGTGAGGTGCAGAGTGGTTAACCCGTGAGGTGCAGAGTGGTTTAACCCCCAGTGAGGTGCAGAGTGGTTTAACCCCAGTGAGGTGCAGAGTGGTTTAACCCGTGAGGTGCAGAGTGGTTTAACCCGTGAGGTGCAGAGTGGTTTAACCCCCCGTGAGGTGCAGAGTGGTTTAACCCGTGAGGTGCAGAGTGGTTTAACCCCCAGTGAGGTGCAGAGTGGTTTAACCCCCAGTGAGGTGCAGAGTGGTTTAACCCGTGAGGTGCAGAGTGGTTTAACCCCCAGTGAGGTGCAGAGTGGTTTAACCCCCAGTGAGGTGCAGAGTGGTTTAACCCCCAGTGAGGTGCAGAGTGGTTTAACCCGTGAGGTGCAGAGTGGTTTAACCCGTGAGGTGCAGAGTGGTTTAACCCCCAGTGAGGTGCAGAGTGGTTTAACCCCCAGTGAGGTGCAGAGTGGTTTAACCCCCAGTGAGGTTGCAGAGTGGTTTAACCCCAGTGAGGTGCAGAGTGGTTTAACCCCCAGTGAGGTGCAGAGTGGTTTAACCCCCAGTGAGGTGCAGAGTGGTTTAACCCCCAGTGAGGTGCAGAGTGGTTTAACCCCCAGTGAGGTGCAGAGTGGTTTAACCCCCAGTGAGGTGCAGAGTGGTTTAACCCGTGAGGTGCAGAGTGGTTTAACCCCAGTGAGGTGCAGAGTGGTTTAACCCGTGAGGTGCAGAGTGGTTTAACCCGTGAGGTGCAGAGTGGTTTAACCCCCAGTGAGGGTGCAGAGTGGTTTAACCCGTGAGGTGCAGAGTGGTTTAACCCCCAGTGAGGTGCAGAGTGGTTTAACCCGTGAGGTGCAGAGTGGTTTAACCCGTGAGGTGCAGAGTGGTTTAAACCCGTGAGGTGCAGAGTGGTTTAACCCGTGAGGTGCAGAGTGGTTTAACCCGTGAGGTGCAGAGTGGTTTAACCCGTGAGGTGCAGAGTGGTTTAACCCGTGAGGTGCAGAGTGGTTTTTTCCCAGCGGCCCCAGCGTTGTGAACATGTGACATGCGACAGAGCGGCCCTGAGGCCCCTGGGGGGGGGGGGGGGGGTACCTTGGTGGGGCCCGGCCTCATGTCAGACCCGGTCCGGCCCTTACCGGGACATGAAGGCCTCCAGCACGGCCACGCTCTCCCGGGGGAAGTAGTCCTGACGCACCACGTGCTCCAGGGCCTCCAGCTGGCCCGGGACCACCCGCACCGGCTTCACCTTGTCCTCGCTCTGGGGGGGGGAGAGGGGGGACACAGGGGGGGAGAGGGGGGGGACACAGGGGGGGAGAGGGGGGGGACACAGGGGGGAGAGGGGGGGGACACAGGGGGGGAGAGGGGGGGGGACACAGGGGGGGGAGAGGGGGGGACACAGGGGGGGAGAGGGGGGGGGACACAGGGGGACATGAGTGACATGGGCCCGACTCAGGTTCTGCCTCTGAAGCCGTGGTGGAGGTAGGGCAGTGTTGCTGCTCAGGCTGCCCCCCCCCCCCCCCTGAACCTGTCTGACTGTAGACGGCCCCCCCTCTAGAGGGCAGCCCCCGCCCACAGCTCATCACAGGGCCAGCCCTGGACCAGGATCAGTCTGATCCACTGTAGACCCTCTCCTGATCAGACCGGGGGGGTCCTCTGAACTCCAGCGTACCTTAATGAGCCCCAGCAGCACCAGCAGACACGAGACGAAGTCGTAGCCCTGGAAGGAGGGGCTGGAGAAGGCCTTCCTCAGGACGCCGTCTGAGGAGAAGAGAGAGGACCACCCGCTGCTCCAGGTCAGGGCTCGGGGGGGGGGGGGGGTCCAGGACAGGGCTCAGGGGGGGGGGGGGGGGGGGGGGTCCAGGACAGGGGAGGGGGGTCCAGGACAGGGCTCAGGGGGTGGTCCAGGACAGGGCTCAGGGGGGGGGGTCCAGGACAGGGGAGGGGGGGGGGGTCCAGGACAGGGCTCAGGGGGGGGGGGGGGGGTCCAGGACAGGGCTCAGGGGGGGGGGGGGGGGTCCAGGACAGGGGAGGGGGGGGTCCAGGACAGGGGAGGGGGGGGGGGGGTCCAGGACAGGGGAGGGGGGTCCAGTACAGGGGGGGGGGTCCAGGACAGGGGAGGGGGGTCCTCAGGCACCACCGCCCCCCCCAGGACCGACCGGCCCAGCCCTCTCTCACTAGTTGGACTGTGTGTGTGTCTGTGTCTGTGTGTCTGTGTCTGTCTGTGTCTGTCTGTGTGTGTCTGTGTGTGTCTGTGTCTGTGTGTGTCTGTGTCTGTGTGTGTCTGTGTCTGTGTGTGTCTGTGTCTGTGTCTGTGTGTGTCTGTGTCTGTGTGTCTGTGTGTGTCTGTGTCTGTGTGTCTGTGTGTGTCTGTGTGTCTGTGTGTCTGTGTGTCTGTGTGTCTGTGTGTCTGTGTGTCTGTGTGTCTGTGTGTGTCTGTGTGTGTCTGTGTGTGTCTGTGTGTCTGTGTGTCTGTGTGTGTCTGTGTGTCTGTGTGTGTCTGTGTGTCTGTGTGTGTCTGTGTCTGTGTGTCTGTGTGTGTCTGCGTGTGCGTGTCTCACCGATGCTGTCCAGGACGGCCGTCTTCACCTCCTGGTTCTCCTCCTTGTAGACGGAGGCGATGCTGAGGAAGGCGCGGGCCGTCTTCATGGCGTCGGAGAGGTCCACCTGACGGGCGAGAGGGCACCCTGCAGCTCAGGAGCCATGTGGGAGCGCAAGGACGCCTACATTCGCTTTGTGTTGCCAGTTTGGGCATATTTCCCGTCTTTCCAGCCTAATTAAAAGTAGCCAAATAGGGCAGGACAGTTGGCCCACTCTGGCCACACTCCTAACAGCCAAGATGATTCCGAGGGATGTTTTGTTTTTAGAAGAACACTCTCCACAGATAGGCTGGGAATGGTTGGGAATGGTCTATGTTCAAATGAAGGATCATTACAGGCCCTTTCATTTAAGGGACCTTGTGGACCTTTATTATATGTATTAAATATCCAGAAGAGCAAAGAAATAAAATGATGGAATTATAATTAAGTTGATGTGAGTTGATGTGAATGTAAGGTTGTGTTAAATGGTCACATGATATCCTCTCATATCGATCGCATGCCCCTGAATCGAATCGCGCCAAACTTTTGATATCGGCAAACATCGTATCGTTGTCCAATGAATCGATTTAATATCGTATCGTGATGGAACCAGAGATACACCCCTAGTGGAGGTGTGTGTGTGTGTGTGTGTGTGTGTGTGTGTGTGTGTGTGTGTGTGTGTGTGTGTGTGTGTGTGTGTGTGTGTGTGTGTGTGTGTGTGTGTGTGTGTGTGTGCGCGCGTGTGTGTTCACCTGCTCCTCGATGAGTAGAGCCCTCTTGGCCCCTAGTTTGAGCAGCTTGTCCGGCGAGGGGAAGCTGAGGAAGGACGACACGTCAGGGGGGCGCGGGGCCGAGGCCGGGGTGGAGACCTGGAGAGAACATCACAGTGAGACACACGGACAGGAGGGGGCCGTCTGCCCCGGGGCCCGGGAGCGGACCCCCGGGGCCCGGGAGCGGACCCCCGGGGCCCGGGGGGAAACCAGAGAGAATGGCATGGTTGTGGCACACAGGATCTCTTGCCTTTACTCCAGGGCTTTCATCCTCCTCTTCCTCCTCCTCCTCCTCATCCTCTTGGTCATCATCTTCTTCCTCCCCATCTTCCTCTTCCTCCTCCTCCTCTACACCTTCTTCATCCGTCTCCTCATCGTCATCATCATCATCATCGTCGTCGACTTCTGGCTCACCCTCGTCATCACTGCAGCAAAACAAACAAGTTAGTGTCTTTATTATTATATCAGCAGGTCACTGGTCCCCCCCCAGCAGGTCACTGGTCCCTCCCAGCAGGTCACTGGTCCCCCCCAGCAGGTCACTGGTCCCCCCCAGCAGGTCACTGGTCCCTCCCAGCAGGTCACTGGTCCCTCCCAGCAGGTCACTGGTCCCTCTCAGCAGGTCACTGGTCCCTCCCAGCAGGTCACTGGTCCCTCCCAGCAGGTCACTGGTCCCCTCCCAGCAGGTCACTGGTCCCTCCCAGCAGGTCACTGGTCCCCTCCCAGCAGGTCACTGGTCCCTCCCAGCAGGTCACTGGTCCCCTCCCAGCAGGTCACTGGTCCCCTCCCAGCAGGTCACTGGTCCCCTCCCAGCAGGTCACTGGTCCCCTCCCAGCAGGTCACTGGTCCCTCCCAGCAGGTCACTGGTCCCTCTCAGCAGGTCACTGGTCCCTCCCCAGCAGGTCACTGGTCCCTCCCAGCAGGTCACTGGTCCCTCCCAGCAGGTCACTGGTCCCCCCCAGCAGGTCACTGGTCCCTCCCAGCAGGTCACTGGTCCCTCTCAGCAGGTCACTGGTCCCTCCCAGCAGGTCACTGGTCCCTCCCAGCAGGTCACTGGTCCCCCCCCAGCAGGTCACTGGTCCCTCCCAGCAGGTCACTGGTGCCCCCCAGCAGGTCACTGGTCCCTCCCAGCAGGTCACTGGTCCCCCCCCAGCAGGTCACTGGTCCCCCCCTAGCAGGTCACTGGTCCCTCCCAGCAGGTCACTGGTCCCTCCCAGCAGGTCACTGGTCCCTCCCAGCAGGTCACTGGTCCCCTCCCAGCAGGTCACTGGTCCCCTCCCAGCAGGTCACTGGTCCCCCCCCAGGAGGTCACTGGTCCCCCCCCAGCAGCTCACTGGTCCCCCCCCAGGAGGTCACTGGTCCCTCCCAGCAGGTCACTGGTCCCCCCCCCAGGAGGTCACTGGTCCCTCCCAGCAGGTCACTGGTCCCCCCCCAGGAGGTCACTGGTCCCCCCCCAGGAGGTCACTGGTCCCCCCCCAGCAGCTCACTGGTCCCCCCCCAGGAGGTCACTGGTCCCCCCCCAGGAGGTCACTGGTCCCCCCCAGCAGCTCACTGGTCCCCCCCCAGCAGCTCACTGGTCCCCCCTCTCACCTGAGGGAGCCCAGCAGGTCTCCTATCTTCATACTCTGCATGGCCTCCTTCAGCGCCTCGCAGCCTTCCACCCCCAGAGCGTTCCCTACACAGGAGGGGACAGGAGCTCAGAGCGCTACATCCTCCACAGCCATGGTCTTTATACTGGGTCAGGTGCCTCAGAGCCCTCGGTGGGAGGGAGGGAGGGTCCCTACCGTTGAGGTCCAGCTTCTCCAGGTGGGTCTTGCTCTTCACTGCGTGGGCCAGTGCCAGAGCGGCCTCCTCTGTGATCTCCCCAAACGACAGGTTCAGCTCCTGGTCAGAGAGGGAGCAGGGCAGGAGATCACAGTCTGACGCGTGTGCAGCGCACACCGCCCGGCTCCAGCAGGTGTGCTCTGCTCGTTACCACAGGTGTGTCTCTGCTCGTTACCACAGGTGTGACTCTGCTCGTTACCACAGGTGTGCCTCTGCTCGTTACCACAGGTGTGCCTCTGCTCGTTACCACAGGTGTGACTCTGCTCGTTACCACAGGTGTGTCTCTGCTCGTTACCACAGGTGTGCCTCTGCTCGTTACCACAGGTGTGCCTCTGCTCGTTACCACAGGTGTGTCTCTGCTCGTTACCACAGGTGTGTCTCTGCTCGTTACCACAGGTGTGCCTCTGCTCGTTACCACAGGTGTGCCTCTGCTCGTTACCACAGGTGTGCTTCTGCTCGTTACCACAGGTGTGCCTCTGCTCGTTACCACAGGTGTGTCTCTGCTCGTTACCACAGGTGTGTCTCTGCTCGTTACCACAGGTGTGTCTCTGCTCGTTACCACAGGTGTGTCTCTGCTCGTTACCACAGGTGTGTCTCTGCTCGTTACCACAGGTGTGTCTCTGCTCGTTACCACAGGTGTGTCTCTGCTCGTTACTACAGGTGTGTCTCTGCTCGTTACTACAGGTGTGTTTCTGCTCGTTACTACAGGTGTGCTTCTGCTCGTTACTACAGGTGTGCTTCTGCTCGTTACTACAGGTGTGTCTCTGCTCGTTACCACAGGTGTGTTTCTGCTCGTTACTACAGGTGTGCTTCTGCTCGTTACTACAGGTGTGTCTCTGCTCGTTACCACAGGTGTGTTTCTGCTCGTTACTACAGGTGTGTCTCTGCTCGTTACCACAGGTGTGTTTCTGCTCGTTGCCACAGGTGTGCTTCTGCTCGTTACTACAGGTGTGTCTCTGCTCGTTACTACAGGTGTGTTTCTGCTTGTTACCACAGGTGTGCTTCTGCTCGTTACTACAGGTGTGTCTCTGCTCGTTACCACAGGTGTGTTTCTGCTCGTTACTACAGGTGTGTCTCTGCTCGTTACTACAGGTGTGTTTCTGCTCGTTACCACAGGTGTGCTTCTGCTCGTTACTACAGGTGTGCTGCGAGGGGTCGTTCTCACCTTGAGGATAGGGAGTCCTTCTGACACGGTTTCAGCGATGGCGATGGCCCCCTCCGACCGCACCAGACAGTCCCCGAAGTTGATCACCTGGACGCTGCGTAGGTGTTTCAGGGCCTGGGAGGAGTCGCGGAGTCAAAACGATTTACACAAACATATCTTTACACCGTTTTCTTGATCCTGACTCATTGGTTAGTCTGCTAGCCGAGACCAGCAGGACCAGACTAGCAAGAGATGGTCTGGGCCTAGACCAGACCCCCCCCTGGTCCTGGACCCGACACCTGGTCCTGGGCCTAGACCCGACCCCCCCTGGGCCTAGAGCAGACCCCCCCTGGGCCTAGAGCAGACCCCCCCTGGGCCTAGAGCAAACCTGTGGTCCTGGACCCGACTCCCCCTGGCCCTAGACCCGACCCCCCTGGTCCTAGACCCGCCCCCCCTGGGCCTAGACCCGACCCGTGGTCCTGGACCCGACCCGTGGTCCTGGACCAGACCCTTGGTCCCCCTCTGGTACCTGGTCCTGGACCCGACCCGTGGTCCTGGACCCGACCCGTGGTCCTGGACCCGACCCGTGGTCCTGGACCAGACCCGTGGTCCTGGACCAGACCCGTGGTCCCCCTCTCTACCTGGGCCATGGCGATGGCGCCCCTCTTGGTGAAGGTGTTGTCGTTGAGGTTGAGCACGCGGAGGCCGGCGTTGTGCTGCATGGCGGTGGCCAGCGCCGTCACCCCCGGGTGGTTGATGCCGTTCTGGGGCATGTGGACCTCCTCCAGGCTGCCCATGAGCTGAGGGGCAGAACACAGCTTTACTGAAGCAAGCTGCCTAATAACCAGTCTTCAGGTAGAGTATTCATCATTATTATTATACATTAAGCTAGGGGAAGGAACCGGACTGGAATGAATGGAAAGCAGGATAAGGGGTCAACGAGGTGATACAGGGTTAACGAGGTGATATAGGGTTAACGAGGTGATACAGGGTTAACGAGGTGATACAGGGTTAACGAGGTGATATAGGGTTAACGAGGTGATACAGGGTTAACGAGATGATACAGGGTTAACGAGGTGATATAGGGTTAACGAGGTGATATAGGGTTTAAGAGGCTATAACGGGTTAACGAGGTGATACAGGGTAAACGAGGTGATACAGGGTAAACGAGGTGATACAGGGTTAATGAGGTGATGTATAGTTAAAGAGGTGATAAGGGGTTAACAAGGTGATATAGAGTTAACGAGGCGATAGGGGCAGCACTCCGGCCCGCATTCAGCAGCACAGGACATTGGGTGGGCACAGAACGCAGAGTGTTAACCTGAGGAGGCCCAGCCCTCCAGAGCCCCTCCCTGGTCGCAGGGCGCCCCCCCGGAGCTTCGTACCTGGAAGGCCTGGGCCAGGGCCCTGGCGCCGTCGTTCTCCAGCCGGTTCCTGCCTGCGATGAACACCTTCAGCCTGAGGGGGGCGCCCAACGCACTCGACTTCTTATGGCACTCCGTCAGAGCTGCTGCCAAAATCTGAAACAATGAATAAAATACCACTTTATTGGGCGTTAACCTGATTGACCCGACATCAGTGTGATGCCAACAGCAGCGTGGTGTCGGTGGCGGTCGTCGTGGCGACGGACAGCAGCGTGGTGATGGAGGCGGTCGTCGTGGCGACTCACCTTGCCCCCGCCGATGCCCATGCCGCAGTTGTTGAGCTTCAGCTCCTGCAGCGTGTGGCAGGCGTGGCTCTTCAGCAGCCGCTCGATGCCCTTGACGCCGTCCGGCCCGAAGGCGTTGTCGCTGAGGTCCAGCACGCTGAGCCGGGCGCCGGCCGTCACCAGGGCGTCGCCCAGGGAGTTCTGGGGTTACAACAGAGACCACCGACTCAAACAACGGTTTGGAGGGGCGAGGGCAACCCAATAAAACAGCTTTGGGATCTCTCCCTCTCCCACCCTGTGAGCTGTGCTTCCTGAACCGGTTCTGTTCTGGGTTCTATATAAGGACCACGGCGTGTTTCCACGCGTTCTGAGAGGAACGATCGTAATGCGGGCGGCGTTATGTTCGGAGGGCGCACTGCTGTTCTTTAATTCAAACTGATGACCGATGGTCCAACTCCCCAGAACGGTTCACTACTAGATACACACCGTGTGTATATAAATCAGGATAAACACAGATTAAACAAAGGTTAACATTTCTGAAACGATCATTCCAATACTGTAGTGTAGGAGATCAAATTTATTTAAAACGATAAGCGGACAGATACTTGGACAGATACTGCTACCACATGGAGGCAGGAGATCCTCATGGCCAGTTCCCCGTGTTCTGGTGTGGTGTTCTGGTGTAGTGGTGGTGTGGTGTAGAGCTTAGATCGGGCCCAGAAAATCAAGCCTGACCCGGCCCGAGCCCGTGCACGTCGGGCCGGGTCGGGTCGGGTCGGGTCGGGTCGGGTCGGGTCGGGTCGGGTCGGGTCGGGTCGGGCCGGGTCGGGTCGGGTCGGGCCGGGCCGGGTCGGGTCGGGCCGGGCCGGGCCGGGTCGGGCCGGGTCGGGTCGGGTCGGGCCGGGCCGGGTCGGGTCGGGTCGGGCCGGGCCGGGCCGGGTCGGGTCGGGCCGGGTCGGGTCGGGCCGGGTCGGGTCGGGTCGGGTCGGGTCGGGCCGGGTCGGGCCGGGTCGGGCCGGGCCGGGCCGGGTCGGGTCGGGTCGGGCAGAGACTCTAAACTCTAGTGGGGTGTGACAGGGCAGGACCTACCAGGGCAGGGGGGATCTCAGAGCGCAGCCGGCCTGTGAACATATCACTCCAGTAGCAGCACTGAGGAGGGAGACGATGAGGAGCCATGTTAATACATTAGGACAGAGGTGTTCAAACTGGGAGGCTCCTCCCCTGGGGGGCGCGCCCCCCCTGAGTTCTTCAGGGGGGGCGCGACGTGAGAAAAAAATAAACCAGAAAAGTTACAGAATCAACACATAGACAAAGACGCGCTGTGTTCGATATCGTTCCCTATTCACCACTCACTATTCCCTTTATACTGTTCATGATATAGTGCACTATTTAGGGAACGAACAAACGAGCATTCGGACACTAAACATTTCTAAAAGTCATTTCGTTTTCGTTATTATCCGGAAAAACACGACTGCATTGCATTGTGGTATACGGGAGTAACATGTAGAGAACATCGTATGCTCACTCAAATTTGGGGTATTTTAAGTCCACTTTATAGTGCGTGAAATTTAACAATGAGAATTCGACCACCACTACAAAATGGCGAGCACCCTATATAGTGCACTATATCCGTGATAGGGAACGATTTCGATCACAGCTACGCAAACCCATTGCTCCTACTAAAGTTGAGGTGAGCTAAAAAAGGAGGCTAAACTGGCAGTTTACAGATTAAGATGTTCAAATGTATTTCAAAAACGTTAAGCAAAAACATGCTTAGATAAAGATGTTAAAATGTGTTAAGAAATGTGCTTAAAAACGCACAAAGATGTTTAGAATGTTTCAAAAATATGATCAGAGATGTTTAAAATATGATCAGAGATGTTTAAAATGTGTAAAATATGATCAGAGATGTTTAAAATATGATCAGAGTTGTTTAAAATATGATCAGAGAAGTTTAAAATGTGTAAAATAATGAAAGGATCTTTCAAAACACAGGGATTTTGAACATATGGGGGGGGGGGGGGCTCAGCTGAAATTTGTTCTCTGGGGGGGGGGCTCACTCTCTCATCCTTTGAAAACCCCTACATTAGTACAAACCAATGGGTGCTCCTCTTCACCAGCATCGCATCAAACCCGCCCCATATGAGATAAACGGTTTGATTGGCCAGACCCAGGCCTGGTCTGGAGGGCCTTAGTTAGTCTAACCTTAAATTGGCTCTTGGTCTGGGGGACCTTAGTTAGTCTGACCTTAAACTGGCTCTTGGCCTGGAGGGCCTTAGTTAGTCTGACCTTAAACTGGTTCTTGGTCTGGAGGGCCTTAGTTAGTCTAACCTTAAACTGGCTCTTGGTCTGGAGGGCCTTAGTTAGTCTGACCTTAAACTGGCTCTTGGTCTGGAGGGCCTTAGTTAGTCTGACCTTAAACTGGCTCTTGGTCTGGAGGGCCTTAGTTAGTCTGACCTTAAACTGGCTCTTGGTCTGGAGGGCCTTAGTCAGTCTAACCTTAAACTGGCCTTAGTTAGTCTGACCTTAAACTGGCCTTAGTTAGTCTGACCTTAAACTGGCTCTTGGTCTGGAGGGCCTTAGTTAGTCTGACCTTAAACTGGCTCTTGGTCTGGAGGGCCTTAGTCAGTCTAACCTTAAACTGGCTCTTGGTCTGGAGGGCCTTAGTTAGTCTAACCTTAAACTGGCTCTTGGTCTGGAGGGCCTTAGTTAGTCGAACCTTAAACTGGCTCTTGGTCTGGAGGGCCTTAGTTAGTCTGACCTTAAACTGGCTCTTGGTCTGGAGGGCCTTAGTCAGTCTAACCTTAAACTGGCTCTTGGTCTGGAGGGCCTTAGTTAGTCTGACCTTAAACTGGCTCTTGGTCTGGAGGGCCTTAGTTAGTCTAACCTTAAACTGGCTCTTGGTCTGGAGGGCCTTAGTTAGTCGAACCTTAAACTGGCTCTTGGTCTGGAGGGCCTTAGTTAGTCTGACCTTAAACTGGCTCTTGGTCTGGAGGGCCTTAGTTAGTCTGACCTTAAACTGGCTCTTGGTCTGGAGGGCCTTAGTCAGTCTAACCTTAAACTGGCTCTTGGTCTGGAGGGCCTTAGTTAGTCTAACCTTAAACTGGCTCTTGGTCTGGAGGGCCTTAGTTAGTCGGACCTTAAACTGGCTCTTGGTCTGGAGGGCCTTAGTTAGTCTGACCTTAAACTGGCTCTTGGTCTGGAGGGCCTTAGTCAGTCTAACCTTAAACTGGCTCTTGGTCTGGAGGGCCTTAGTTAGTCTAACCTTAAACTGGCTCTTGGTCTGGAGGGCCTTAGTTAGTCGAACCTTAAACTGGCTCTTGGTCTGGAGGGCCTTAGTTAGTCTGACCTTAAACTGGCTCTTGGTCTGGAGGGCCTTAGTTAGTCTGACCTTAAACTGGCTCTTGGTCTGGAGGGCCTTGGCGATGGCCTGCGCCGCCTCCACTCCGATCGTGTTCCCCTCCAGACGAAGGGCCTGCAGACCCTGGAACTCCTCGATCTCTTTCACTATCTCCTCCACTGGAGAGGGAGGGAGGAGGGGGGAGAGGGAGGGAGGAGGGGGGAGGGAGGAGGGGGGAGAGGGAGGGAGGAGAGGAGGGGAGAGGGGACAGGGACAGAAAACAGAAGCAGGCAAGCAGTTGTCAAGTCAGCGATAGGGACAGGTTCAAATATGTTTGTAATGGCGCTTTTCCACCGGACGGTTCGGTTCGCCTCAGTCCGGTCGGACGGGGCGATACAGCCCAGCTCAGTCCGGTAGGGACGGGGCAATACAGCCCAGCTCAGTCCGGTGGGGACGGGGCGATACAGCCCAGCTCAGTCCGGTGGGGACGGGGCGATACAGCCGCTCAGTTCCGAGGTCGCGTTTCCACCGTCTGACCGGCGTCTCTCTGGTGCTTGTGTACTACCCCGTCCGACCGGCGTCTCTCATGGTGCTAGTGTACTACCCCGTCCGACCGGCGTCTCTCATGGTGCTAGTGTACTACCCCGTCCGACCGGCGTCTCTCATGGTGCTAGTGTACTACCCCGTCCGACCGGCGTCTCTCATGGTGCTAGTGTACTACCCCGTCTCCGGCGTCTCTCATGGTGCTAGTGTACTACCCCGTCCGACCGGCGTCTCTCATGGTGCTAGTGTACTGCCCCGTCCGACCGGCGTCTCTCATGGTGATAGTGTACTGCCCCGTCCGACCGGCGTCTCTCATGGTGCTAGTGTACTACCCCGTCTCCGGCGTCTCTCATGGTGCTAGTGTACTACCCCGTCCGACCGGCGTCTCTCATGGTGCTAGTGTACTGCCCCGTCCGACCGGCGTCTCTCATGGTGCTAGTGTACTACCCCGTCCGACCGGCGTCTCTCATGGTGATAGTGTACTGCCCCGTCCGACCGGCGTCTCTCATGGTGCTAGTGTACTACCCCGTCTCCGGCGTCTCTCATGGTGCTAGTGTACTGCCCCGTCCGACCGGCGTCTCTCATGGTGCTAGTGTACTGCCCCGTCCGACCGGCGTCTCTCATGGTGCTAGTGTACCGCCCCGTCCGACTCACCGGACTGGGCGTTGTCCAGCTTCCGGCCCTGGCCCTTGTAGCTCAGCTCCCACTCCTCCACTCCGGTCTGGGCCAGGGAGTCGGCCAGCTGCCCAACAATATCGGTCGCCATGGGGGCCTGGATCGTGGACAAGTAAATTGTTAATTTTACGCCGATTGTATATATCAGCCATTATACAACTAAGTTTACTGCTTCCAATGATGGCTAAATATCTACTGTTTATTTTTTAAAGGAAATAAGGTTGGTTAAGGAGCAGTTATGTCTGAATAAAGACCACTAGATAAAAACTTTGTTCAGCAAAAACACATGACCACAGACTGTATGAAACACAGAGCAATAAAGAAAACACCACAACGCATCAAGTACACAACCGACAGTCAATGTAAACAACATGGAAACGCATAGAAACCGATGCAACGTTATTATACACTGGCATTAGGATGAAACCCACATACTGTCAGGGGATATCAGACCAGCCTCTATATGGAGGCTTTAGTGATCATTCAGACCTCCAGCCTCTATGTGGACCTTTAGTGATCTCTAGCCTCTATGTGGACCTTTCATGATCTCTAGCCTCTGTGTGGACCTTTAGTGATCTCCAGCCTCTATGTTGAGCCTTCAGTGATCTCCAGCCTCTATGTTGAGGCTTCAGTGATCTCCAGCCTCCAGGTTGAGGCTTTAGTGATCTCCAGCCTCTATGTGGAGGCTTTAGTCTCCTGAACAATGCATTCCCCGCCTCTGACCCAGTGAGCTGACAGCGCTGTTTACACCTGACCGGCTAGCTAGCTATGCTGCTAGGCTAGTAGCCCACTGGGTTCAGCAGAATACTGGTCTTTATAATAATATACCGGCATGTCAAAGCCCACAGGGACTCCAGAGGAGTCTGGCTGAAGAGATATTGTGTGCTATGTCGCTAGTAACGTGTGTGAGTGAACGTGCTAGCTAAAGAGCTACCAGGTAACAAGACGGCGGAGCGGCGCACGCTCGCGTGGCCCTCCGCTCTCACGTCCTCTCCATGGCAACCGTCCTTAACGGGTCCGGTCTCCGGTGCTCTCTCTACCGGAACACGGCCGAGGGTCAACGGAGTCTAATGTATGGATTTGAACTCACCACAGGAGTGTTTAATCAATACTTCAGCGGGTTTGTAGGAACGTTGGCAGATATTTCGAGCTTCGCACTCCCGCTCGCTCCTGACGTTTAAAACCGAACCGCTTGCAGGGAGTTGTAGTTCAATGCGCGTTCACAACACACGCTCTGCCTCCTCGATTTGTAGTTCAATGCACATCTTTCCGAAATCGTGTGGAATGGTTTCATATTCTGTTCAGTGAATCCACAACTTGTTTAAAATCAAAACGTATTTGATTAGGTGAGGCTGTATGCACTTCAACGATACCAACGTACTCGTAGTGAGTTTGATTTCCTGGTGTCCCGGTCTGTTATGATCGAACGCGCGGACTCTAGGACCCCGCGGCGCAGCCGAGGCGCGCAGCCAGGGGGAGCGGCAGGAAGACGCATGACAGCAGAGCTGGGAAACGAAACTAGGGAAGACAACCCCAGAAAAACACACGTAAAGTACCTGAGGAGTTGCTATTCCGGATCTCGCGTCTGCCCTGATGGTCAGCCTCCCGTCGTATGGTCCAGTCGTCCGCTGAACATCTTGGTCGGAGCGCCTGAACTTGTGGACCTCGGAAGAAGCGACATGTGTGTTTTGTTGTGTATGTATGAAGTGACGGGGATTGTCTTCAGTGTGTAGGATAATGCATGCATCACACTTTTTTTCCCTCTGAAAGTTGTGCTGGGCTGTCTGTTTACATAAAAGGGAAATGGTTGACTAATTACTCTTTTAAATCCTGATCTCCATAGAAGGCTGTTTCTACATCGAGCTCTTATTCCTCAGTGTTCAAAGATGGACCCGGAGAGACAGAAACGAAAGAAGGAGATAAAGAAAGCTATGGCCTTCATAGAGTGAGGACACATTTCAAGTGGTCATTCCATCAGCAGTTGTATCTCTATTCTTGTTTTCGTAAGTCGATGTTGACAGTCTTTTTCTCCGTTCCAGGTCTACTCTTGCTTATCCAGACCCGAACAGCTGCGAGGTACATATATCATTATATTAAATAGCAATACTTTTAGTGCGAATTTAGTCTACTTCTGTTATATCCCACCCCCTCTAACAGAATAACTCTATAGAGTTCATATCAGACATAGAAAGCTGAACCACTTAATAGAGAGTTTATGATTGTGTTTGTACACGGCTTATATTTTGTGTCCACCCAATATTGAGACATAGAGGATGAATGCTTAATGCACAAGTGAGTGAGATTGGCTGTGATGATGTGTTGAGGTTTGGCACAACATGGACAGTCTAGCTCAGTGTTTCCCAAACCTTTTTGTCTGTGGGACCTATTTCTTTTAAATTACGAACAGTCAACATTGATCAATTCGTTAACTACATAAGATAAGATAAGATACAACTTTATTAATCCCCGGGGGAGAAATTTGGGTCAAGAAACTGTAGAGATAGATGCGAAGAAAAGTGTTCGCCTTTCGACAGGGAAGTCTGGCGTTGAAGGATTGAGGAGCACAGCGCGAGTCTTCCTCACCCGTCTCCCCCCCCCGTCTCCCCCCCCCCCCCCCCCAGGTCATCGTGTCCCAGCTGGTGTTCAACCTGCTGTCGGAGGGCAACGCGCTGTTCAGGGAGGGGGCGTGGCCCGCGGCGGCGGTCCAGTTCAGCGAGGCTCTGGGCGTGGTGCGTTACGCCGCCTCGGAGGAGATGGACGTCCCCCCCGCCCTGGTGGAGAGCCTGTACGTCAACCGGGCCACGGTGTACCACCGCATGGTGAGACGGGGGGGGTGAGACAGGGCCACGGTGAACCACCGCATGGTGAGACAGACAGGGCCACGGTGTACCACCGCATGGTGAGACGGGGGGGGGGGGTGAGACAGGGGGGGGTGAGACAGGGCCACGGTGAACCAACGCATGGTGAGACAGGGCCCCGTCTACCACAGCATGGTGAGACAGGGGGGTAAGACAGGGCCCCGTCTACCACAGCATGGTGAGACAGGGGGGTGAGACAGGGCCCCGTCTACCACAGCATGGTGAGACAGGGGGCGGTGAGACGGGGGATGGGAGGGGGGTGAGACAGGGCCACCGTGCTACGTTTGCCATGGCGTGCTACTTTTAGCAACCACTACGTTTATAACCCGTAGATCCACAAACTGTACATTTTGTACAATAATAATCGAAACCTTGTTATTCGGTCTCGAACCTCATCTTCCCGTCAGGGGAGAAGACGGTTCTGCGATGAGCGGAAGACATGACCACAGTGGAGTGTGGTCTCATTGCATTATGTCGTCGTGGGGCGTTATATTATGGGATGTGTTTCCGTCAGAGGGTGAGATGACTCACAGCCCGGTGCTCAGAGTCTGGGAGGTTAGGCTAGGAGCCAATCAGCCTCTGAGTTTCACTTCTGTTCCCTCCCATCTCACATTTCCTCTCATCAACGTTGGCTCTGAGGTCGCCCAACATTCCAATATGGCCGACGCAGCCTGTGTCTTTGTGGCCGGCCTACAGCCATTGAAATACTTCAATACTTGAATGTTAACTTCCCTGTGTGTGTGTGTGTGTGTGTGTGTGTGTGTGTGTGTGTGTGTGTGTGTGTGTGTGTGTGTGTGTGTGTGTGTGTGTGTGTGTGTGTGTGTGTGTGTGTGTGTGTCTGGTGTGTGTGTGTGTGTCTGGTGTGTGTGTGTGTGTGTGTGTGTGCATGTGTGTGTGTGTGTGTGTGTGTGTGTGTGTGCGTGTGTGCGTGGGGGTCCCCAGGGTGAGTTTGCGTGTGGTGTGGCGGACTGCGACCAGGCCCTGGGGGTGAACGAGGGCAGCAGCAAGGCGCTGTTCCGGAAGGCGCTGTGCCTGAAGGAGCTGGGGCGGCACCGGGAGGCGTACGACTGCACCACCGACTGCCTGCTGCTGGACCACCCGGTGAGGCCCCCCCCCCCCCCCCGGGGAGGGATGGAGGTCGCACACTTTGACCTGATATTCAAATGAAACATCATTAACAACATGTACTATTGTTGTTGTTATTATAGTTGTTATTCACATTTTTCACAATTGGCAATGACTCCCACTCACTAAGGGTATCCTGTGGTGCAAAGGATTATGGGACAGCATGCGGGCTTACAGTATCTAGAGAGGGGGGAGAAAGTGGCGAAGAACTATGCCAGATGTCTGCAAATGGACGAATGTGCAGTCGTTTACTGGTGATATATTCTATCTGTCTCTCGCTCTCTCTCTCTCTCTCTCTCTCGCTCTCTCGCTCTCTCGCTCTCTCGCTCTCTCGCTCTCTCGCTCTCTCTCTCTCTCTCTCTCTCTCTGTCTCTCTCTCTCTCTCTCTCTCTCTCTCTCTCTCTCTCTGTCTCTCTCTCTCTCGCTCTCGCTCTCTCGCTCTCTCGCTCTCTCGCTCTCTCGCTCTCTCTCTCTCTCTCTGTGTCAGGATAAGCAGGTGGGCGAGCTGGCCCAGGAGCTGGCTCTGAGTCTGGGTCTGAGGAACAGGAAGGCCTACGTGACGACCCAGGTTGGTCTCCCGATCCCCTTTGAACCGGGTTCCTGTTGAACCGCTCTTCCCTAAGGGGAGCGGTTCCTATTCCTGTCCCCAGATGGGACCCGAGTGCAGTGTGGACGCTCCGTCCTGGGTCTAGACGTTGTGTCCTGAAGGGTCTGCCCGATCCTCTGTGTTCTCTTCTCCTCTTCAGAAGGGGAACGTTGTCAGGAACGTTGTTGGGAACGGTTTGGGGAACGGTTTGGGAACGGGAGTCCATCATACGGCACAGGTTGGGATCCTCCTTGATACAAGTGTTCCTCACTGTCTTCTCTTTAACTCTCTTGCGCCTCGTACATACTTCTTTGCTCTTTTTGATTTGTATTTGTTTATTGGTTTTTTTTTCAGCCCATTTTTCTCCCAGCATGCTCCGCTCGGCCTCAGCCCAGCCCAGCAGCCCCGTGACCTTTGGTGACCTCCCCCTGACCTCACAACCCCAGCCCAACACCCCCGTGACCTTTGGGGACCTCCCCTTTACCGCCGCAGCTCAGCCTAGCACCACCTTGACCTTTGGTGACCTTCCCCCCCCGCCCCTTCAAACCCCAGGCCACCCCCGCCTGCGAGTTCCCCACCGGCATGTTCCCCACGGGCCCCCCGCCCTCACAGGCCCCGCCCCCAAGGCCCCCACCTTCACAGGCCCTGCCCCACGGGCCCAGCCCCCAAGGGCCCGCCCCCAATGGCCCCGCCCCCAAGAGCCCCGCCCCCAATGGCCCTGCCCTCAGAGGCCCCGCCCCCACGGGCCTCACAGGCCCTGCCCCCACGGGCCCCGCCCTCACAGCCCTGCCCCCGGGGCCCCGCCCACAGGGCCCCTGCCCCCACTGGCTCCGCCCCCACGCCCCCCCCGGGGGCCGCCCCCGACCGCTGGAGGACTTCGATCTGACGGGGGAGGACCTGGACAGCCTGCTGGACGGCCTCCCTCCCCAGGTAGTGAGAGAGAGAGGGTGTGTGTGTGTGTGTGTGTGTGTGTGTGTGTGTGTGTGTGAGAGTGAGAGTGAGAGTGAGTGTGAGTGTGTGTGTGGTGCTTATCTCTGTACGTTGGACTTTGTAGTCTACCAACATGGCCCAAGTCACTCCGTGTTGACGTGCCCTTACGGGTCGCTATGACTCATTTACATATTGGCATTTATATTATTTTATTATTTATATTATTAGAACATTTCAGCCTTCATTCCAAAATGGTTCCTGTGCTGCTCTGACATCACTTCCTCCCGTCTTCCAGACTGGCCCCGCCCCCAGCCCTCCCCCACGGACCCCCCAGCCCCACCTGCCCGCCCCCTCCCCCCTGCTGCCCCCCCGCCTCCTTCGGCCGCCTCAGCGCCGCGGGGGGGGGGGGCAGTGAAGGTCCTCCCCCACCTCTCCCCCACCCCGGACAGCCTGGACCAATGGGAGGGCATCATGCCGGACCCCCGACCGACCTCCGACCGGCACCGGGCCGTAGGGTCGACCGTCACCCTGGACAGGGGCCCTTCACAGAGAGCCTGGACACCCTGGACCAGCTAGACCCGAGGGGGACCCTGGACCAGCTGGACCAGCTGGACTCCCTGGACCAGCTGGACTCCCTAGACCAGCTGGACCCGAGGGGACCCTAGACCAGCTGGACCAGCTGGACTCCCTGGACCAGCTGACTCCCTAGACCAGCTGGACTCGAGGGGGACCCTGGACCAGCTGGACTCCCTGGACCAGCTGGACTCCCTGGACCAGATGGACCAGCTGGATGACTTCGAGGTGGTCCAGCGGCGAGGCGGTGGTGGGGCCCCCCGGAGCACACGAGGCTGAGACCGCGGACCAGGTCCTGGACGGGTCCCTGGACCAGGTCCTGGACGGGTCCCTGGGACCAGGTCCTGGACGGCTCCTGGACCAGGTCCTGGACGGCTCCTGGACCAGGTCCTGGATGGGTCCCTGGACCAGGTCCTGGCCGGGTCCTTGGACCAGGTCCTGGACGGGTCCCTGGACCAGGTCCTGGAGAGCCTGCAGGGCGCCTCGGATTCGGAGCCCCAGGCTGGAGGTCTCCCCAGGTCCCTGGACGTCCTGGACTCCTTCTCCCCCCTGGAAGGGGGGAGGAAGGAGTCGACCCCACAGAAGGAGTCGACCCCACAGACCCGGTACAGAACGGGGTCCTCCAGAGGTCTAGATCTATCGATATAGATATATCGATAGATCTATATCTATATCTATACATCTATATATATATATATATATATATATATATATATATATATATATATATATATATATATATATATATATATATCATTCAATCAGGAACCAGGTCTCCTGATTAGTTTGACTTTATTCTTTCTCTTTCTTTCCTTCAAGGCGCCAAGTCGTCCCCAAAGCCTTCTGCCAAACCAGCCCTAAAGTAAGACTCCTGCTTGTGATGATGGGTTGATGTTGAATTACGTTTTTGTTGAGTGTATTCACTCAGCGTGACATACACTGTCTGTCTGTCTGTCTGTCTGTCTGTCTGTGTGTGTGTGTGTGTGTGTGTGTGTGTGTGTATCTGTAGAAGGGAACCAAAGCTTGGAACCCGCTGGACTCCACCCACATGTTCCTGAGGGCCTGCTCCGTCTGTTACTCCCGATCAAGGTTACACACACCGTCACTACACAACACTACTACACAACACTACACATACCATAAAGGTAACACACACCGTCACTACACAACACTACTACACGACACTACACATACCATAAAGGTAACACACACCGTCACTAAACAACACTACTACACAACACTACACATACCATAAAGGTAACACACACCGTCACTAAACAACACTACTACACAACACTACACATTCCATAAAGGTAACACACACCGTCACTAAACAACACTACTACACAACACTACACATTCCATAAAGGTAACACACACCGTCACTAAACACACTACTACACAACACTACACATACCATAAAGGTAACACACACCGTCACTACACAACACTACTACACAACACTACACATACCATAAAGGTAACACACACCGTCACTAAACAACACTACTACACAACACTACACATTCCATAAGGTAACACACACCGTCACTAAACAACACTACTACACAACACTACACATTCCATAAAGGTAACACACACCGTCACTACACAACACTACTACACAACACTACACATACCATAAAGGTAACACACACCGTCACTACCAGTGTTGCCACAGTTACCTTGAAAAAGTAATCAGATTACTGATTACAAGTTACTCCTTAAAATAGTAACTTAGTTACTTTATTGTTTACTTGATTTTAAAAGAAACTAAGTGAGATTACAAGTAACTTTATTAGTTACATCTAGCTGCGACCACACCCCCTGCCACCTCGAAAGAAAAAAAATTACAACCACCCCCCCCGTCAACAATTCTGCGCAGGGCTGGTGGGGGGGATTCGAAGGGGGCCATCAGTACCTCTAGTATACAGGGCCCAGAATTCGGTGCTACCAAATTCCCTCCTCCCTCCTAACTCCGCCTCAACCCTCCTCCCTCCCCCCTCCCCCCTCCTCCCTCCCCCCTCCTCCCTCCCCCTCCCACCTCCTCCCTCCCCCCTCCTAGCCTCCGCCTCCTCCCTCCGCCTCCTCCCCCCCCTCCCTCCTCCTCCCCCCCCCTCCTCCCTCCTCCCCCCTCCTAACCTCCGCCCCCCCCCCCCCCCCAGGGCGCTCGGTCTACTCCTTCGTCCACACCCCCGAGCTGGTCCATGACTGCCGGCAGGACCTCCTGCTGGGCCGGCGGCGGGACGGCCCCTCCCCCGCCTGGACCCGGGTGCGGCCCCTCCCCCTCACCCGACCCTTCACCGGGAAGTTCATGCTGTGCAAGGGTGAGACATGAGAGGGTGAGGGAGGGGCGAGACATGAGAGGGTGAGGGAGGGGTGAGACATGAGAGGGTGAGGGAGGGGTGAGACATGAGAGGGTGAGGGAGGGGTGAGACATGAGAGGGTGAGGGAGGGGTGAGACATGAGAGGGTGAGGAGGGGTGAGACATGAGAGGGTGAGGGAGGGGTGAGACATGAGAGGGTGAGGGAGGGGCGAGACATGAGAGGGTGAGGGAGGGGTGAGACATGAGAGGGTGAGGGAGGGGTGAGGACATGAGAGGGTGAGGGAGGGGTGAGGATGATGAGAGGGTGAGGGAGGGGTGAGACATGAGAGGGTGAGGGAGGGGTGAGACATGAGAGGGTGAGGGAGGGGTGAGACATGAGAGGGTGAGGGAGGGGTGAGGATGATGAGGGTGAGGGAGGGGTGAGACATGAGAGGGTGAGGGAGGGGTGAGACATGAGAGGGTGAGGGAGGGGTGAGACATGAGAGGGTGAGGGAGGGGTGAGACATGAGAGGGTGAGGGAGGGGTGAGGACATGAGAGGTTGAGGGAGGGGTGAGGATGATGAGGGTGAGGGAGGGGTGAGACATGAGAGGGTGAGGGAGGGGTGAGACATGAGGGTGAGGGAGGGGTGAGACATGAGAGGGTGAGGGAGGGGTGAGGACATGAGAGGATGAGGGAGGGGTGAGGATGATGAGGGTGAGGGAGGGGTGAGGATGATGAAAGGGTGAGGGAGGGGTGAGACATGAGAGGGTGAGGACATGAGAGGATGAGGGAGGGGTGAGGATGATGAGGGTGAGGTGAGGATGATGAAAGGGTGAGGGAGGGGTGAGACATGAGAGGGTGAGGGAGGGGTGAGACATGAGAGGGTGAGGGAGGGGTGAGGATGATGAGGGTGAGACATGAGAGGTTGATGAACGGAGTAAAGTGAAGGCTGTGTTCCTGTTCCGAGTCAAAGACTATGAACCTGTTGGGTCTATTAAACGCCAAGTCTGTCCTCCAGTTAAAGGATGAACACCGTGCAGCTCCTCCGTCTGACTGTCCGTCTGTCTGTCCGTCTGACTGTCCGTCTGTCTGTCCGTCTGACTGTCCGTCTGACTGTCCGTCTGACTGTCTGACTGTCCGTCTGAGAGTCCGTCTGACTGTCCGTCTGTCCTTCTGACTGACTGTCTGTCCGTCTGTCTGACTGTCTGTCCGTCTGTCCGTCTGTCTGACTGTCTGTCTGACTGTCTGTCTGTCCGTCTGACTGTCCGTCTGACTGTCCGTCTGTCCGTCTGACTGTCCGTCCGTCCGTCCGTCCATCCGTCCGTCCGTCCGTCCGTCTGACTGTCTGACTGTCCGTCTGCCTGTCCATCTGTCCGTCTGACTGTCTGACTGTCTGACTGTCCGTCTGACTGACTGTCTGACTGACTGTCCGTCTGTCCGTCTGTCTGACTGTCTGTCCGTCCGTCCGTCTGACTGTCCGTCTGTCCGTCTGTCTGACTGTCCGTCTGTCCGTCTGTCTGACTGTCCGTCTGTCCGTCTGACTGTCTGACTGACTGACTGACTGTCTGACTGACTGTCCGTCTGTCCATCTGTCTGTCTGTCCGTCTGGCCCAACGCCGTCCCAGAGCTGCTGAACTCCGGCGTGGTGGGGCTCTGCAAGTACGGCGAGATGTGCACCTTCGCCTTCAACCAGCTGGAGGTGGAGGTGTGGACGGAGGAGAAGAGCGGCGCGCTGGACCGCGGATGGCTGTTTGGGCCGCGGGCCCCCGGGGGCCCCCCAGGGGCCCGCGTGGCGCAGCTCCTCCAGGAGCACAACGGCAGCTTCCTGTTCCTGTGTGAGGTGAGAGGGCGTCGCGCGGAGGACTGGACGCACACACACACGACAAACTGACCGCACACACGACCGCACACACACAGCCGCACACACACGGCCGCACACACACGGCCGCACACACGACCACAAACAAACACACACACGACCACACACAAACACAACTGACCGCACACACGACCGCAAGCACACACGACACAGGTTATAATTGTTAAAATGGATAAATGGTTACATTTCCTTGGGGCCCCACTTTTTGCATTTCAAGTTATTCATTTCTAATCAAACATTAGAATGTTATTATCCATGAAAGTATCTTGAAGTTGAGTCCCTTACATCGGGTCTGATGGGATGTAGAGAGACACAAAGGAATGTTCTCAATTGTGTGTGTGTGTGTGTGTGTGTGTGTGTGTGTGTGTGTGTGTGTGTGTGTGTGTGTGTGTGTGTGTGTGTGTGTGTGTGTGTGTGTGTGTGTGTGTGTGTGTGTGTGTGTGTGTGTGTGTTGGTATTCCGGGGTGAGGAGGTCATGGTCTGGGTGAGCTCTAACTCTTGAGGCTGTGCTCCCCGCTCGGCCCTAATGACGTTTTAACGTTCCTCCAGGTCATAAGTGGGGCTCACTCCCTCTGACCCTCCAGCCTCTCTCAGGGCCTCTAGCCTCCCTCTGACCCTCCAGCCTCTCTCAGGGCCTCTAGCCTCCCTCTGACCCTCCAGCCTCTCTCAGGGCCTCTAGCCTCCCTCTGACCCTCCAGCATCTCTCAGGGCCTCTAGCCTCACTCTGACCCTCCAGCCTCTCTTAGGGCCTCTAGCCTCCCTCTGACCCTCCAGCCTCTCTTAGGGCCTCTAGCCTCCCTCTGACCCTCCAGCCTCTCTCAGGGCCTCTAGCCTCCCTCTGACCCTCCAGCCTCTCTTAGGGCCTCTAGCCTCCCTCTGACCCTCCAGCCTCTCTCAGGGCCTCTAGCCTCCCTCTGACCCTCCAGCCTCTCTCAGGGCCTCTAGCCTCCCTCTGACCCTCCAGCCTCTCTTAGGGCCTCTAGCCTCCCTCTGACCCTCCAGACTCTCTTAGGGCCTCTAGCCTCCCTCTGACCCTCCAGCCTCTCTTAGGGCCTCTAGCCTCCCTCTGACCCTCCAGCCTCTCTCAGGGCCTCTAGCCTCCCTCTGACCCTGCAGCATCTCTCAGGGCCCTATCTTGCATCCGGCGCAATTGACTTTCTCACTGGTGCATGTGTCGTTGCTAATTTGCAACTGGCGCAGAGCGTTCTTTGCTATTTTAAGGGCGCATGCATAATGTTGCTTGTGCACCTCGCGCATACACTTTGCTTCTCTCATCTACCTAGCCTCACATTCTTGGTAAATTATTTGGGAAAGAACAGCTGATACAGCGGTGATAAGTTGTTCTTTTAAATCAAAGCATCTGCAAACACCGTACAGCAAACACATATTTTCTTTGACACAGACATCGTGTACATGGCCATAACTTTTAGGATTGATGAGTATTTGATAGTGAGAAAACATTGTTGTACTGCGAGTGGGTGTTAAAAACAATGAATGAATGCGGGTGTGCGTGTGTGCAAATAATTAATGAATGCGGGCGCGCGTGTGTGCGTCCATCTGTTTCAACACACGCAAACTAAACACGTAATGCATAATACAGTCCATGGCAATGTATATTAACGGGGGGACACATGCATATTAGAAACACAAGTCGATAACGATAATGCATACAATACCGATAAACGCTGTTTATGATGTATTGCGTATATCATTAAATGGAACCACAGTTACCGCATCACAGATGTGTGTTAAGTTTTCTTTGCCGAAATTTATTTGAGGACTCAAATAAGTTGTGGAAGAAAACGTTATTCCATGTTTGAATCAGGCCATATTATTTGGCCATAATCTGAGCCATTTGAAGTTTGAAATTCATGTGCATCTGTCTCATCGGAGGCTGCAGACGCGCTGTCAAAACATCCACTCGTCAGATTCAAATGCGCTCATGGTTCTTAAAGGGGATGGGAGCTGGCACTCTCATTGGTTTGTTGCACGTTACGCCCAAACCACACCTACGGATAATTAGGCTACTTCAGACCAACCCTTTTGAGATATGCGCCGGGCGCAAGAGTCATTTTTGCGCCGGTAAAATAGCACCCTATGTAGTGCACTATATCCGTGATGGGGAACGATTTGATGGTTCAGTGCGTTCCAACCGGTTTAGTAGTGATGGGTGGAGCGATGAGAACAACCACCAGCACAGAGGAACCCCCCCGGCTCTCCACGGCAACGAGGGGCTTCAGACGGCTGGGGGCCCCCGCTCCACGGGGACCCCTGACTCCTGCATGGTGTGGGGGGGTGTGGAGGACGGCGGGGTGAGGCAGCCTCGCCCGGCCTGAGGCACACTGATGGCCTCTGGGGCTGGTGAGGCTGCACACCTGCGGTGCATTGAGTATCAGTGTCTACGTTTATTGGGTCTCCACACCCCCCCGGCCGGGGTCTCCACCCCCCACCCCCCAGGGTCCGTGAGACCCGAGGCCCGGGTTCCTCCAGGCCAGGCCGCAGGGTGCTGCTGGTCGAGGACCGGTTTATTGTGAGGGTTTGGAGACGATGGTACACGATGGTACGTGAGCTCCAGGTTGCCACTCAGGATCTCTGAGTGTTGTGAAGGCTGGCTTGACCTTTGCACACGGATTACTCACTACAAAACAGGTGTGCACTCCAGCCTCACCCTCAACGAACAAACGAGAATGCGGACACCACGTTAAACATTTCTAAACGTCATTTGCGTCATTAAATGACGTTTAGAAAACACGACGGCATTGCATTGTGGTATACGGGAGTAACATGTAGGGAACATCGTATGTTCACTAAAGTTTGGGGTATTTTATTGTCCACTGAATGAAATTAACCACTGAGAATTCAAACACCACTACAAAATGGCGAGCACCCTGTATAGCACTCTCTCCGTGACGGGGTTAGGGTTAGGGTCTCAGCCCTCTCTCGGCTGTCTGGGCAGGGAGGCTGCAGGCCCGTGCTGCTCGGTCCTGATTGGCCGGTCATGTATTTAATACACAGCCAAAGGCAAAAGGCAGGAGTACTTCTGGCGAGCTGTTTTAAAGTATGTGCCCCCTGGGAGGGCTTTGTTCAGCGGAGGGAACCCGTCTCCAGCGCCCCCCACCGGTCCCGTTGACCACAGAGAGGGGACCCCTGGGGACTGACAGCAGAGAGGGGACCCCCGGGCCCAGTTTTAAAAAGAATTATCTGGATCAAATGATCCAGATTTGGATCCCATGGTTGGCTCTCCAGGATGACCTGATCCATCGGACTTTATGCCAGTTTTTAAAGGAACATTGGATTGGATCACTGTGATCCAAATACCCAATTTCATGATACCCAACTGAATCCACCCTTTCGATGGGATCGGGACAATCCTTTTTTTTTTTTTATCAAATAGATCCCAAACAGTGCTCAATGTTTTGAAAAACCCAAAGATCAGGTTGGATCCATATCAAATTGAATAATCTGATTCCATGATCTGATCGCAGTTCAGAATCCGTCTGTTGCTCTGAATTGGATCCAGTCCGTGATCCAGAATCCCAATGGATCACCTTTGAAGAACTGGGCCCAGGGCTGACGTTAATCACCAGGGGTTGGAGTCCGGCGTTCTGGGTCTTCTGGAGGTCAGAGGTCCTCAGCTGACCTCTGACCTGACTCCCCTGACCCCTCTCCATTGACCTCTGACCCTGGAGCTCCAATGACAGCGCTGCGTTTGTTTGCCATCTCTGACGGTCCCCCCTAACCCTTCTCCTGTCTCTCCTCTCCTTTCTCTATCGGGTCCAGAAATGTTATGACGGTAAGCCCCGCATCACCAGCCAGCGTTCCCGTGACGACGGCGTCTCCTGCTCCAACCCCGACGCGCGCCACGACTTCAACACCAACAGGTGGGTCGCCGGACGCACGCACCTGACCGTGCACCTCACACCGTACGACGTACGACCGCACCGCACGGTCTGAACCGACAGAGGGATGGGGAGCCATCGGGAAGTAGCTTCCCCACCTCCCTCCCAGTAACCCCAGACTGGGGCAGCGGTCCTCCCAGTAACCCCAGACTGGGGCAGCGGTCCAGAGCTAGACCCCCCCCCCCCTCCCCCCCCTCACCGCTCCTCTCTGGCCGTGTGTCTGTGTGCCCCCCCCCTCCCCCCCCTCACCGCTCCTCTCTGGCCGTGTGTCTGTGTGCCCCCCCCCTCCCCGCGCCGCCCCCAGGTGCCTGGTGTACGTCACGGGCCCCGGTGGCAGTGTGGGCTACAGGAAGGTGCGGGCCCTGGCCCCCGACCACTGCATGGAGCTCTGCCGCCACGCGGCGCGATACGGCTGCCAGCTGGAGGACGACTGCCTGTTCGCCCACTCCCCGCTGGAGCTGAAGACCTGGGCCCTGCAGCGCACCTCGGGTACGCACACACACACACACACACACACACACACACACACACACACACACACACACACACACACACACACACACACACACACACACACACACACACACACACACACACACACACACAGGTTCTTCAGGTCTGTGAACGCCCTTCAAAGGGCTCGTAATATAAGTGAAGGCTACATGTATTGTTGTTGGTGATATTGAGTCATGGGTGGGTTTCTGTGAAAGGAGGTGTGGTGAGGTGTGGTGAGGTGTGGTGAGGTGTGGTGAGGTGAGGTGTGGTGAGGTGAGGTGTGGTGTGGTGAGGTGAGGTGTGGTGTGGTGAGGTGAGGTGAGGTGAGGTGTGGTGAGGTGAGGTGTGGTGAGGTGAGGTGAGGTGTGGTGTGGTGAGGTGTGGTGAGGTGTGGTGAGGTGTGGTGAGGTGAGGTGTGGTGAGGTGTGGTGAGGTGAGGTGAGGTGAGGTGAGGTGAGGTGTGGTGAGGTGAGGTGTGGTGAGGTGTGGTGAGGTGAGGTGAGGTGTGGTGAGGTGTGGTGAGGTGTGGTGAGGTGAGGTGTGGTGAGGTGTGGTGAGGTGTGGTGAGGTGAGGTGAGGTGTGGTGAGGTGAGGTGAGGTGAGGTGAGGTGAGGTGAGGTGTGGTGGTGAGGTGGTGAGGTGTGGTGTGGTGAGGTGTGGTGTCCAGCAGGGGGCAGTACAGCCTCAGAGCTGAGCGGGAGGTTGACTGATGTGCTGCTCCACAGGTATCAGCCCCGAGGAGATCGTGGCCTCGTCCGTCAAGTATCACGGGGAGCGAGAGCTGGACACAAAGAGGAAAAACGTACACAGGAAATCTGTTTATTTTAAAAGAGAAAGAACCCAATCATGTCCATGTGTCACCTGTTACCCATGAGCCTGTTCTAACGAGGCCTCTCTTCCCTTCACCCAGCCCCTGTCCCCCAGAGGGCCCGTGGGGGGGGCCGATGGGGCTGGGGGGGGTGTCAGCAAACCGAAGGCTGGGGGGGGCAGCCAGGGCCTGAACCTCAGGCTGCGGTTCATCTGCGGGCGCTGCTGGCACCACGGCCTGATCACGGAGCCCGACAAGGCCCTGAAGTACTGCACGGCCAGGGGCCGGCACAGGTGAGCGGGGGCCCGGGGGCCAGCGGGTCAGGACTGATCCACTGGGGCCAGTGGATCCATCAGCCCTGATCCATCAGCTCTGAGGCTGTACTGCCCCCTGCTGGACACCACTGCTGGACACCACACCTCACCTCACCACACCACACCACACCTCACCTCACCTCACCTCACCACACCTCACCTCACCACACCACACCTCACCTCACCTCACCTCACCACACCTCACCACACCACACTCACCACACCTCACCTCACCTCACCTCACCACACCTCACCTCACCTCACCTCACCTCACCACACCTCACCTCACCTCACCTCACCTCACCTCACCTCACCTCACCTCACCACACCTCACCTCACCTCACCACACCTCACCTCACCTCACCTCACCTCACCTCACCTCACCTCACCACACCTCACCTCACCTCACCTCACCTCACCTCACCTCACCTCACCTCACCACACCTCACCACACCTCACCTCACCTCACCACACCTCACCACACCTCACCACCATCTCTCCATGTCTGTAACTGTCTCTCTCCATGTCTGTGACTGTCTCTCTCCATGTCTGTGACTGTCTCTCTCCATGTCTGTGACTGTGTCTCTCCATGTCTGTGACTGTGTCTCCGGTCTGTGACTGTCTCTCTCCATGTCTGTGACTGTCTCTCTCCATGTCTGTGACTGTCTCTCTCTCCATGTCTGTGACTGTCTCTCTCCATGTCTGTGACTGTCTCTCTCTCCATGTCTGTGACTGTCTCTCTCCATGTCTGTGACTGTCTCTCTCCATGTCTGTGACTGTCCTCTCCATGTCTGTGACTGTCTCTCTCTCTCCATGTCGGTGACTGTCTCTCTCTCTCCATGTCGGTGACTGTCTCTGCTCCGTGCAGCTGGACTAAGGAGGGGCGCGTCCTGTTGGTCATGTCTCCAGAGAGGCACAAGTGGGTGCAGGTCCGACAGCTGCCCTCCGCCAAGAACTACCCCTTCCAGTACGATGTAGGTACTCTGATTGGTCGGCTCTGTGCTGCTCTGTAACCAGTCAGGCTGATCCCGGAGGGGTGGGGGGTGGACTCCATGTACCTGACAGTGGAACGCTCTCCTCTTCCAGATCTGTGGCCAGATCCAAAGAAGCGGGAAGTGCAACTACACAGGAAACTGCACCTTCGCCCACAGCGAGGAGGAGAAGGAGCTGTGGACCTACATGAAGAACAACGGCCGTGAGTGGACTGTTGGAACGCACCCTCGTAGTCCTCCACCAGAACAGTGAACTAGGTGGATCGGGTACCTAACGGGGTTAGGGTGTTGTGTGTTTTGAGAGGGCATGCGGTCATGTGACCCCAAAGATCCAATCAACCGGCTGCCTCACGGAGTTGTAACCCGACCGTTTGGAGCGGTTCAGTGATAGAGGGAGAAGTTCCACCTCTCAGCTGGACAGACGCCGGGCGACCCGGAGCAGACGCCGGTCACACCCGGGTTATCTGTCGGTCGTTAGCGCATCACAATGAGAAGCCAGCCTAGTTTACCGTCACACAGAGAAAAGTACCTAGTGTGTGTGTGTGTGTGTGTGTGTGTGACGACCATGACTACAATGCTAAAGCGATTCCCGGGATGGATGCTCTCTTGGGAGCGTTCCGTCTTCCTGTTGGTGTTCCCCGCGGCGTGACGGCGTGTGATCTGTCCCTGCAGTGAGGGACGTCCAGCAGATCTACGAGGTCTGGCTGAGCGTGGCGCGCCTCGGGAAACAGACCGCCGACGCCCCGCCCCGCCCCCCCGCAGCCACCGCCGCCGCCGCCGCCGCCGACAACAAGAACATCGTCATGCCGACCGACTACGCTGAGCCAATGGTGGGTCCCAAAGTCCTTGTTACTGATTGAGTTCACGTCGTTGTTACGCCCCTCTGCTCCCACTGGCCTTGCAGTGGCAGTGCACCGGTCTCTGGGTGGCGCAGGGGCACAATCAAGTTAAACGTGCACACTTCAGCCTCAGAAGGGGGCTTGCTCTCGGTGTTTGTCCCTGTTCTGTGGGCGTGTCTCAGCCCACGCTCAGGTGTGCTGCATCAGGGGAGCTGATTAGGAGCAGCTGGACCGCTCGTCAAGACCGGAGTTAAAGGCGACAGGCTCCCCGTCCCGTGGGGATGCTTTGGGTCGTGGGACTGCTGGCGGGTCTTGCCGCCTCTCTGGGATTTGTCTTGTCTTTATGTTTTGGACTGTGTTGTATATCTTACTGTCATGCGCTTTTCATGTTGATGGAAATAAATCCCGGTTGGGTTTTTGTAAAAGGTGTCCTTTTGATATTTGGGGTGTAGGGTGGTTTGTTGTTAGCCCCAGTAGGGCCACCTAGTGGGGGGGCGTAACATGGAGACGGTGTGTTGACCTAACCCCCCCCCCCCCCCCCCCCTGTGGTTTCTCCTGCAGAGCGGCTTCTACTGCCGTCTGTGCGGGCGCCAAAGCAACAGCGAGCGCCAGTGGCAGCATCACATCGCCACGGAGAAACACAAGGACCGCGTGTTCAGCGCCGAGGGGGAGGAGCTTAGCCTGAGCTGGAGCCACCGCTTCCCCGGGCTGCACTTTGCCCTGTGCCCCAGGTACGCCCCCTAACCCTGACCCCTGACCCTAACCCCTAACCCTAACCCTGCCCCAGGTACGACCCCTAACCCTAACCCTGCCCCAGGTACGACCCCTAACCCTGACCCCTGACCCTAACCCCTAACCCTAACCCTGCCCCAGGTACGACCCCTAACCCTGACCCCTGACCCCTAACCCTGCCCCAGGTACGCCCCCTAACCCTGACCCCTGACCCTGACCCCTAACCCTGACCCTGCCCCAGGTACGCCCCCTAACCCTGACCCCTGACCCTAACCCCTAACCCTAACCCTGCCCCAGGTACGCCCCCTAACCCTGACCCCTGACCCTGACCCTAACCCTCCGTCAGCTGCAGGGCGAGACCCCCGTTCCTTTAGAAGGATCCGGAACCCGCTGGGGGGGGGGTCCCCCATCCAGCGGGGGCCGTGAGCTCATGGCGTAGGAGAGTGGGGGACATCGCTCACTAACAGAAACCCTGTCCCTGATTGACAGGCTGGACAGCGGCTGTGCGGAGGGCGTGTGCTGTGACTCCGCCCACAGCCCCGAGGAGCTCCAGGAGTGGCTGCGGAGGCGGAGCTTCCTGCGCAGGAGGCTGGCCCAAGCCCGCGAGGAGCTGCTCATCCTGCCCGACGACGCAGACTTCGGGAAGTTCAACTTCCTCCTGCAGGACTGAGGAGCGGGCGCCGGTCAGGGGGTCCGGGGTCCGGGGGTCAGGGGGGGTCAGGGGGGCCGAGGGGAGGAGCTCTGCATCGGTTTCAGTTCACGGATACTCCGGACCTCTCCGTGTCTGAGGCTCTCAGGGGGGGCCGGCTTATGGAGGCAGTCTTTGGGGATTCGAGTTATTGTGAGAAGGCTTCTGCGCACGGGTCTGAACGTTGTTGTGAACGGCTGATCACAGAGCGGGTCAGGGTCGGGGGTCGGGGGGTCGAGGGTCGGGGGGGTCGAGGGGGTCAGGGGGTCGAGGGTCGGGGGTCGGGGGGTCGAGGGTCAGGGGGGTCGGGGGTCGAGGGGGTCGGGGGGGTCGAGGGGGTCAGGGGGTCGAGGGGTCGAGGGTCACCCGCTGGGGTTCAGCTCCACGCTGCCAATGTAGGATCTAGAAATATCAAAGCAGAGCGCGCGACCCTGATCAGATAGTACAGGATGAACCGTCTGACCAATGAGATCAGGGATCTGGAGCCGGGTGACTCCGCCTTCAGGGGCATCGCTGCCACGCCCCTCAGTTCATGTGCATATTAATTCAGTCACTGATTGGAGGAGGCCTTAAAACACGTTGGCAGCAGCACAGTAGAACATCAGGCTGCAATGACTTTGTGTTGAGTTCTGTCTAAGTTTTGATCCTGTTAAAATATTCAATGTCTATATATTTGTGCCACTTTGATTTCTCACTCTGACACGCATTAATTACATTTTAGAGGCAATGTTTTAAATTGTTATGTTTCTATTTTAATAATGTTGGTTTGTAATAATGGCCAGTTTTTAGCAAATTGAAGCAACACGAATAAAATGTTTGAAATAAGACGATGTTGTGCTATGA
This sequence comes from Gadus macrocephalus, assembly GCF_031168955.1. Classification (NCBI taxonomy): domain Eukaryota; kingdom Metazoa; phylum Chordata; class Actinopteri; order Gadiformes; family Gadidae; genus Gadus; species Gadus macrocephalus. The sequence continues at coordinate 523,873 of NC_082383.1, forward strand.
CTTTTCTTTTTTTTTTGCATTTATACTCGAGTCAAGACGCAAATATCAGCTCCATGAAGCACATGATGTCATGATGCCTTCTGATTTAGTGGCTGTTCTTGCTCACAAGAAAACCACTCATCTGAGTGAATTCTGTGTGACACTCAATTGACCGACTTTGATTGGATCAATCGATCATTGGTTCGATAGCAGCGATCGAACGGTTATGCGGCATTGTGGAATATTTTTTTGAATACGTAATCTGGTCAACTATTTACGTACGTATCTAATACATTTGAAAAACTATTTGTGATGCATAGTGAGAACGGGAATACGTTTTCATTAGCAGTTGGCAGCGTGCATACTATTCTAATAATGATCATATAAGATATAAAGATCTAGGCCCTACTGTGTAGCTGGCATAATGTACTGTAATGTGATGGTCCCGCCCCTGACATGTGATTGGTCTATCGACATGCACTACAGATACGGTAAACCAATAGGGGCCCGTTGGCTCTCATCCTCCTCTTTTTTTGCTACATCTGATTGGCCCGCAGACAAAAACACTCCAGTGTTGTGGCGGCGGGGGGCGTGTCTTCGTGTACGAGGTGGTCCCCACAGGTGGTCCCAACGCGCGCCTCCCCGCGGCGACACCTCAGGACTCTCTCCAGACTTTGTCCTGAAGTGGGAACCGGTAGTTTGTTGTGCGTCGAGCTGAAGTCAGAACTTTACCGGTGAACAGACCAGTAGCGGGGAGTGAGAAACTGGGAAGAGTGATCATGGCACTGGTCAGCGAGCCCTCGACGGGGGACCGAAGCGACGTCCCGGACCTGTTCCGGTTCCTGGCGGGTCCTGTCTCCTTCCCTCGCTGTGAGGACGCTGGTGAGGATGCATCCTTTCCTTAGTAGAAGACTCTGGTATTGAGGGGGTCTGATCTGAACTATCCAGAGCGTACAGAAAGATAGAAAGACGTAATAATAAGTTGACATACTGAAACAACTGTGGTCAGAATTATTTCTCGAATCGAAATAACTGGTCATATTACCTTTATTATTTAATACCATTAACTGCTGCAAACATAACAACTGTTTTCTTTCCTTCTTCAAAACATTATCATAGTCACATTGAAAATAGTTTTCGGTCTAGTAATCGAACCCAACCTGTGAGTGACACCTACTCAATACCGAGCATCCACGATCAACGAGTTTGACTCAGCAGAAACATTCAGCTGATTAGATTAGTCGGATAATTGGCTCATCGTCGTTTGTCAGTTAACGGCCACGCGCAAAAACAAGACCCTCGGCAGATCTTCAAGGAGAAACATGAGCGCCAAGACGATTTTTAGCGGCTCACAATCTGTCTTCAATTGTGGGTATAATGCCGTAGGACCCCAAGCTGCTCTGCGAGAGGAAGTAGTCCCAGAAAGGGGCTCTGTTTGCTAGAACGGTTCACCCTCATTAACATATGCCCACCTTAACGGTGTGGGGACCCCGCCCACCTCAACGGTGTGGGGACCCCGCCCACCTCAACGGTGTGGGGACCCCGCCCACCTCAACGGTGTGGGGACCCCGCCCACCTCAACGGTGTGTGCCCTCGACGGGGGACCACCTCAACGGTGTGGTGGAGGGTGTGTCGGGTCCGCCACTCAGCAGGAGGTGTCTCCAAGGGGCCGACGTATGAACACAACCACATGCCTGCAGGCAGCGTATGGAAATGCATGGTCTGGACGAGTCACGCGAGAGAAAATAATAATATTTTCATAATTTATGAATTGTGTTGTTGTGCCATTTTGAGATCCGGTTCCACCGCGGAGTCAAACCCGGTTCCGCGGTGCGGTGACAGAACCGCGGAGGTGGAGGCGTCAGGACATTGTGTTCCTACAGTCTGCATCCTGCTGAATAAAAGCACCCCGCGCTCGCCGCCATGCGCGTGCCAGCAGCTCAGCCTGCGCGTGCGTGAAACATGACACTGTTTTGGTAAAACTAGCGCGTTCACGTGTGATCCACATCCTCTCACGCGTCCACGTATGTCACGCAGAAGAATCCAACAACACGGATTGTTAAACGGCGCGTGTGTTTGAGGTAAACCCTCGAGGTTCCATTAACGAATCGGTTCAGCGCCCTCGCTGATCCGGCGGCGCGCTCTCCTCTGTTCCGAACCTCGTTCACGCCCATCACGCCGCGTGCCTCACGTGAGTGGGCGGCGGCACGTGTTGGGCCACGGAGCGCGTGTGTCTGTGCGGGACTGGTCCGCTGCACGCGGTCCGCCTCAACAGAGCGTCACTCTGCGGGGTTCAGAGACACAAACAGTAGCGGTAGACTATACTACACATGTGTATATACCCCCACTGCGTCTGTGTAACTGTAACATGGTCAACAAACGGACCGCTCACACATTGTCAGTGCGTCCGTCCCGAGACCGGAGCTCTGTTCCTTCTGTCTGTCTGTCTGTCTGTCTGTCTGTCTGTCTGTCTGTCTGTCTGTCTGTTTGTCTGTCTGGGGACCGCAGCGGCCAATGGGTGGCCGCAGAGCCGTCACGAGCAGGAACCCCCCCCTGGGCCGGGGATTGATCGCCCAATACATATTAATAGATTCTACACTTCCAGCCAATCAGCGTGTAGGATGTCCCCAGGAGGCGTGGCTCACAGCTCATTAATATGCACGCTCCTCTCGGCGGGTGCTGAGGCTGGCGGCTCGCGGTACTTCTGTTGTTTTGACTCCCAAGCGTGGATGAGCGGGCGCGAGCAGACCTGAGGATAAACCCGACAGCGCGTGTTTAACGTCCACGGTAGTTTAACCTAACGTCGGCCCGCCAGACCCGGGATGATGTCCGGTAAAGCGTCGCTCGCCATGGCGCTCCGACAGAGTAGCGCGGCTCCACAGAAACCCACCGTTCCCTTCGTGTTGAAGAAGATCCTGGACATCCCTCCGCCAAGCATCCTGGAGGAATGCGACGACGGTAAGACGCGATACAGTAATAAACACGGTGAATACCGTCAAAACATACCGGCTGGGGACCGGAGACGCTCCCGCACTCCGATTGTTGTCGGGATTTC